>NW_005871417.1:713970-726180 GCF_000147115.1 Myotis lucifugus | reverse complement strand
AGGATTTTAAAAAGATTCCC
The DNA here is from genome assembly GCF_000147115.1 of Myotis lucifugus. NCBI lineage: Eukaryota > Metazoa > Chordata > Mammalia > Chiroptera > Vespertilionidae > Myotis > Myotis lucifugus. Next base: position 726,160 of record NW_005871417.1, on the reverse strand, counting down.
AAGTGATTCTAATGTGCAGCCAAGGTTGAGAACCACTTCTCTAGCATGTTATGAAAGCCAAATGAACTATCTTCTGTCCTGTGTTTCGTTGTTGTTTGTTTGTTTTGTTTTTACAGAAGTTGTCATTTACTCCTACAGGAAAAGTTGACACTGAAACGTAATGATTTGAGTTTCATTTAAAGATATAAGGTTGCCTGAGCTTTTTCCAAAGGAAAGTTTTCAAGAATTACTGAACGTATTTTTTTCATTGACTGGCTATTTCACTTAGCATAATGCTTTCCAGAACATTATAACCTGATAAACAAGAATGGATACAGAGGCAAGCAAGCATCGAACAGGCTGTCAAACTACAGTGGGAAGGCTGGGGAGTGTTGGGGTCGGGGGAGTAAGAGATCAATGAAAGGACTTATATGCATGCATATAAATATAAGCATAACCAATGGATGCCAGACACTGGGTGGGGGGGGAGGTGAAGGCATGTGCCAGGGAGTAGGGGAGGCCAGGGGAAGGTCAATGGGGGAAAAAAGGAGACATATGTACTACCATTTGTAATACTTTAAACAATAAAATTTAAAAAAAAAGAATCACTGAAGGTGCTTCAGTTTCAAGGGGAGTGGTGGTGGGAAGAGAACTCTTGAGCAAGAAAGGAAAAAGAAAGACACACTAGTCCTCCTTGACTCCTTCAATCTCAGTGGATAGAGGTGACATGCTTTTCTCCTAATTTGCATAAACAACTCAGTATGTGAAAGCATACGAGTCTTAATTTAGATGTAATTTTAAGGGGATTTGTGGTACAACCTAGGTTCATTTTTAAATTTTTACTCGCATTCTACTCCATCGTGCCATTATGAAGATATTATCGGCTGAGAGACAGAAGCACTTGGGAGTTTGTGAAAGAACAAGTAAGTGTATTGAAACCTTAATTAAAATAGTTATCACTGACACTGATGGTCAAAGAAGAACATTTCCAGATAAGTCTGAGGAGTTTCCTCAAAATCATTTCTATGTACAAATGGTTATACAACTTTACTTCTTCAGAGAGTAACCTGAGGCCAGATAGTGTTTGTACCTTGCATACCATGTTTTATCTTAACCCAGATTCATCTTCTTCTCCTACAAACTAGTCTTTAATTAATTTTTATTGCCGAGTAAATGAGAGTACACGGATAAAGGTTAGATATTTTTGTACAAAAATTCCTGTTTAACTCAGCTTTATCTCTCCTAGAAATAAACTGCGGAAGCTATTTTTTTTTACCTGCCTGCCCTCAATGTTACATCCCTCCCCTCATCCAATTTTCTTTAATTTCTCTTTTTCAAGTACCAGCATTTTACAATCAACTTTATCAACATTGCCTGGTTTAACATCCTAGCTCTTAAATGTCAGCGCTTGTAAACCTTGCTTGCAGAAGACCTAGCTCAATAAAGCTGTATGGGTGTTTAATAAATGGTACATGACAATAATAAAAATTCAAAGGGCAATTTTCCCCACCACAATGACATCTGCACTTTGCTAGCAAGAGAGCAGAGTGAACTGTGCCTTAACATGAATGTTCTTTTATATGTGGCCCTTGTTTGTTCTGGCAAAATAGTATTGCTGATTATGATATCATCCTTTCAATGTCAGTAAGAATAGCAGAATAGACTTACAAATGTCCAATTAATTATTCAGCAATGAAATGGAAGATTTTTGCTTTGCCTGTAGGTTGCAGGATGTTTACTGGCTAGATACTCAGCACCAGAGAGGCTGTTTGCTAGCCTTGATCACGGCCTGGGAGTGGCTATTAGCAAGGGAGGGACAAAGGACTACACAGAGAGATCATTAAGTGTGGTTCTGAAAACATCTGTCACGTATGAAGCAACTTTAATGAGAAAAGTGTTCTATAGTGACCTCAGTGCTTATCAAAACCTAATTTTATTCATGCAATATTTTGGGGGGAAATATGGTGAGCAGAGAACAAGTTTCTCAAATAGCTTAGCCAATTAGGAGAGTGCAATTTATATTTTAAATCAGAAGGGGGGGGAGGAAATATAACAAAAACACCTCATTATTTTACTTGAAAAAAATTGTTGTCATATTAAATAGGAGTAATATTGCTTGGGCAAATCAGCCCAGGATCATTTGGTAATTCAAATGGAAATAACAATATTAAAATGCCTCTAATTATATTTTTCTGACCATGACTGCCCATTTTTCCTTTTTTCCACCCTCAATTCTCTTGACTGTACTCTTTGGCAGCATCAAATCCCCAGAAATACATGATTTGTATTGTTCATTTTCGTACGTAACTATATTGACTATCCCTCATTCTGGATGGTCTTCTCCTTTATAATTTTTCCCTACATCTATCTTCTGATTCTGCTTTGACTGTTCTTCCTTTCCCCACACCAAAATGTAGATGTGCCCTAAAGTCGTGTCTTTGAGGCATTTATTTTCTTTTCCTCCTCCTTCCACCAGTGATTTAAGCAGCTTATTAATTTAAGTATCCTAAATTGATGACATCCAAATCGGCCTATTTTATTTTCTACCCAAGAGGGACAAAAATGCAGATGTTTCTGTGAGGCTGACCTGGTGAGGATCACAGCTGATGATCAGGGTGTGTCTTTGAGAGATTGGAAATTCATCTTTAAGTTTTCTTTCTCAGTGATACATAGGTAGTCCAAAACAATTTTAAACTCTCAGAACACATATCAATGACAGAAGACATAATTTTTTTTTAATCCTCACCCGAGGATATTTTTCCATTGATTTTAGAGAAAGTGTATGACAGAGGAAAAGACAGAGAAATATCGATGTGAGAGAAACACATCAATTGGTTGCCTCCTGCACGTACCCTGACCAGTGCTCAGGCGGGGAGGAGCCTGCAACCAAGGTAGATACCCTTGACCAGAATGAAACCCGTGACTCTTCAGTTGGCTGGCCGATGCTCTATCCATTGAGCCAAACCTACTAGGGCAGTGATGGCGAACCTATGATACATGTGTTAGAGGTAACACATGAACTCATTTTTTGGTTGATTTTTCTTTGTTAAATTGGCATTTAAATATATAAAATAAATATCAAAAATATAAGTCTTTGTTTTACTATGGTTGTAAATATCAAAAAATTTCTATATGTGACACGGCATCTGAGTTAAGTTAGGGTTTTTCAAAATGCTGATACACCAAGCTCAAAAGTTTCGCCATCACTGTACTAGGGCCTAATGACATAATTTTTAAAGGTTATGGCCCTTTGTATACAGAATAATAGTTTTTAGAGAAGGAAGTTCTGTAAGAAATTTTTTTAAAAATATATTTTATTGATTTTTTACAGAGAGGAAGGGATTGGAATAGAGAGTTAGAAACATCGATGAGAGAGAAACATCGATCAGCTGCCTCCTGCACATCTCCTACTGGGGATGTGCCCGCAACCCAGGTATATGCCCTTGACCGGGATCGAACCTGGCACCCTTGAGTCCGCAGGCCGACGCTCTATCCACTGAGCCAAACCGGTTTCGGCATATAAGAAATTATTTAATGTGAACATTTAATTTTTTTTTAAATATTGTGTTTGAAATCAACTAAAAATAAAAATAAAATAGATTTGTATTTTTTAAAAGTGAACTGTGTTTTGTTTTATGCCTTGGAGTGCGGGAAACGAGTTAAGTCGGCTCGCGTAAATTGCGCGTACTCCGCGGGAGCCGTCTTTAACTCGGTTCATATAGATTTGCGGTGGAGTGCGGGAAACGTGTAAACTCGGGCCTATTTAATGTGAACATTTAATTTTTTTTTAAATATTGTGTTTGAAATCAACTAAAAATAAAAATAAAATAGATTTGTATATTTTGGCGGGAAATTCACCCGCACTCCAAGTGTTAAGAGACTCTTCTTTTTTTAAAATCAAATAACTTTCCAAGAAAAGGCTTCAATGTTGACACAATGGATCAAATTTTCCTAGCTATTTTGACTTGTGTATCAGTCATCACTTTTTTTAATTCTCATTTCTGGATACTTTAAAAATATTGTTTAAAATTTATTTTTTAACATTGCTGTGTTTTAAAAATTGTGTTTAAATATTTATTTTTTGACATTGCTGGGAGATGTGTACTCTGGATCTTCTTTTGATGTCTCCTTTAATCAATATTTTGTTTTTAAACATTGTGTCTGTTATAATAAGATAGATTATACTATAGAACTAAAACTGAAATGTTTCGTAGTTTAAAAATGTCTATTCTTTGTTGTGTTAGTCTAGCACTTCTGATTTAATTTATTTAATAGCTTGCCATATCTTTCCTAAATTCTTGCATTTTATTGTTAACATATTCAATAGCAGTTAGAACTGTTTTGTCCTTATTTTTTCTTATAACACCTATTAAAGGAAGTTGTTTATTCAAGAAAAAATAGATAGACTTTGATAAGAACAAAGTTTTTAGCATTGTAACTTAAACTACACTCATTTCAAGGTTCTATGATAGCCTTGAAAATCAGCAGTCTCCAACCTCAGTAACTGCAAAAAAAAAAATAATAAAAAAGGAAGAAAGAAAAGAGAAAGAAAAAAAGAACAGAAGCCATGTGGAGCTTTTCAAAATGCCCCAGTCTAATAGTTTTGTCACTACTTGACCTGTCTGAAAGTCATATAACCACTGAATTCTTGAATTCTGCTGAGGTTGAATATTTTTCTAAACTATTCCTTTTTTTCTATCTTAATGACATCATCCTCTAATTGAAAATTTTTCAAAAGATCCTAACTGATTTTGTCAAAATAAGTGTATTTAATCTATCATCTGTTAATAAAGCAGGTCTGTCTACAACACAGGAACCAGAACTATGGGGTTTTTCACCTTTTGTAGCTTTGGCTGTGGCTGAGGCTGACTGCGTAATGGACCTGTGTATTGTCAATGTTCAAGAAATGCCACTAGAGTCACCAACACAATTGCAAATTCAACAGTTTCTTATTTGAAGAAAGACAAGCACAGACTTTGTTAAAAACCCAAACTGAATCTATTGCCACCTTCTACCACTCTTTTTTCTAGAATGATTTCTATTAATGATTTTTTATTTAATTACTAGAGGCCCAGTGCATAAAATTCATGCATGGTGGGCGAGGGGGGCCCCCTCAGCCCAGATTGCGAGAGGGCACAGGCCCTGCTAAGGGACCCCACTGGTGCACAATCAGGGCCGGGGAGGGATACGGAAGGTTGGCCAGCCGGGGAGGGACCGTGGGAGGGCTCCAGGGTGTGTCTGGCCCATCTGGTTGAGTCCCAATCTGCTGGAACCCAGCAGCAAGCTAACCTACCGGTTGGAGCGTCTGCTCCCTGGTGGTCAGTGCACATCATAGCAAGGAGTTGAGCGGCCTTAACATATCATTAGCATATTATGCTTTGATTGGTTGAATGAATGACTGGACAACCGGATACTTAGCATATTGGGCTTTTATTATATAGGATATATAACTTTATTTAATTATACTAAAATTTATTTTAAAATATAACACAATTATCACAATATTATTAAATGTTTAAAATATCACTATAATTTTTAATACCTCTTTATTAAAACAGAAAAAAACTTCCAGCATGTTATTTACAAACTTTTTTACATAGCCCTGCTTTGTAACTATACATAAATAATACATGTTCTTTCAATTTGGGGAAAAGTACAGGAGTTGTATTGGTGGAATTTCATGAATAATAGATGGCCCAGGTATAACATAATGAATTAGAGATGAATATCTATCCTGGATTTTGTGTGTATATTTCTATCTATTTATCTATCATGGCACAAGTGCTAACATTTTTTAAATTATTCTAGGTTTATAAATAATTTTAATGTCTAAAAAATGCAAGGACTCTCCCCCACCAACATTATGTGATTAAAATTTTGAATAATATTTATAATAACTTTGTCATTTTTGGCAAAAATGATTTTGTGATTTGATTATGAGTTTATTATATTTATATTTGAATTTATAGAAACCAACATATTTTAAATATTTAGTAATCCCCACAAAGAACATCCTATATTTCCCATTTATTTTAAATTTATATTTGCTTATAATTAAAGTTTGATTATCTTTTTAAAGACCCTGCACAGGTTTTGTGGAATATTTATACATCATTATTTTAATTTAATTAAATTGAGTAACATTTTCTAACATTCATTTATTTTCAATGTTATTTAATCACATTTGTAAACTTATACCTATATTTAACATAAAATGATATATAACAAACATCATATTTGAATGAAATAATTTTTTACATTGATTTTTATATTATTTTACACCTCTCACACAAATACTGGAAAACACACACTGCATTCCATTATGTTAGGCAAGTAGGATGTGTATTAAAAACAAAGCAGTTGACTTGAAAATCATATTTACTCATTAACAAGTAACAATGATAAATAGTATAATTTTAAACTCTTATCCTCTATTAAAATAGTATAAACTTCTAACATGTTATAAGCAAGTGTTTTCAATGTAGTGTTAATTTTAAAATAAATATAAATATTTTATTTCACTCCATATAGGAAAAAGAATGGGAGTGATTATTCATAGGAACTCATAAGTAAAATCTTTCTCAACTATAAGAGAGTGTACTATAGGTACAATCAATTTATCTTCAATCAAAACCAACCAAGATTATTATTTTCTTCATACAAAATTATGAAATCAAGAATATTGGGTCCAGTTCAAGGATTTGGCCTATCCTTTGGAATTTTTCTCTTAATAATTGTATGAACTGATTACAAAAATTGTCATATTCTAACTAGTTTTGTATTTCCAAAGAATTAACATGTTCTTCATCATTTGCCTGACTTATTTTATATAGCACTTGAATAAGATAATTCATCTTTAAGATTTCTTTAAGTTATAAGACCCTATTTCTATTCTACAAAATTAACACATATACAGGTGGTATTATTTGGAATATATGAGAAATTTAAAGAGTTTACCTAATGGCTGTTTTAAATGAATCTTATAACAGATGATCTTTCTGTCTTCTGCCCTAATGGACAATCTTCTGTTCCAATCTCTATCAACTGCAAATAATAATCTTATATTTAAAGTTATACAACAATATCATAATTATAGTCATCATTTGTTTAACAAAAATTGTGTAGACGTAACTATGACAGCCTCAAAATGTATTATTTAATCTCATTATGCTCATTTTACAAATGAGAAACATGAGATTCAACAAAATAAAACATAAATAAATAAAACTTGCCCATTTCCTCCCACCTAGTAAGTGACAGAGCCTGAATTCAGACCTAAGTCTCCCTGCCTTCAGTCTTCATGACATCGGCCTCTGCTGTGTCATATCTTTATCTCTCACAGGATGTGAAAAAAGCATCCCTGCCAGAGCTTATGAAATTCATAAAATGAATGATTGTTTTTGTTATCTGACCTTGCTTTATAATGTCTGATATATATGGCTCTTTGTTACTTATCAATTTTCTGTGATAGTCCATAGCAGGAAGACAGGAGGGCATGGAGAGTGAGTTTTGCTAAGAAAGAGCCTTTCAGTGAAATCATTAATCCTGATGTAAGCAGGTGTTAAGGTTACTTAAATGTTCCATTGGAAATTTTTTTTTCTTGTTTGATTGTTATTGTTTTACTTTGGAAAGATAGAGAAACGTCAACTGAATAGAATTCATCTTATGCTTTGAGTGCATACTTGCATAAATAGATTCTCTCCTTTAGTCCAGAAATGTGAAAGATCATTGTTTAGAGTCTTACCAACTTTTTTAACTTAACATAAGAACTAAAAAGGAGATATTTAGAGGGTGATTATGTGCAACAGAAGTTGGCATGCACATTACTGTGTATGTGCATATATGTTCAGGGAAGCCTCATTTTTCCCCCCAAAGGAGAATTCTAAAAGCCTTGATTGTATGGAACAAATTATTAAAACTAACTATAAAATTCAGGTTATCACAAGAAGCGTGCTTACTTAGCAGATCACTGAGGACATTCTCCTATCTTTCCATTCAGACATTTCTGTGAAAAAGCAGCCTTCCTTCATGTGTTGGGCACTGCAGAGATAACAGCAAAGTGAGGGCACAGAAGTCAAGCCCCAGCATGAGCTTCCCTAATCCAAAACCTTCTTCAAGAACTGACCTTCCCAGGGATGTTTCCCATTTTTCTCAGCACCATCAGGGTGCTTACCCCACAGATATCTCTGCTTCCCTTTTAGTTCAGGTTCTCTTGGTAGCTCTGGTCTGGGACAAGTGCTCATAAGTTTTGCTTTGTTGGTAACTTCTGTGGCTTAGAATTCCCTGCAGAATTTCCTTTCTCAAATGAAAATGCTTAAGCTCTGCCACTGTGCCACTGAAAAGCAATGTGTAGGAGGTACAACTCAGTCATGCAAATGAACAATAAAAACTAAATGCACCCTTTGTCAAGTACCAAGTAATTGTATGTGCTGTTACCTTTGGAGCTAAATGAGTTTTTATCTGCAGATTTTGGAAAGCTTACAAGCTTGGCCCAACTTTGGTTACATTAACTCAGCATCAGGCCAGTGTAGTTACAAATATTAGGAAACTTATGTGGTTGGAAATAAATCAATGTGTTTCATCTATGCTGCTTTTTTACCCCATCGTGACAAATCTGGGACACATTTGCCGGAACGTCCTGAATACACAGAGACTAAATCTTTCAATGACACACACCAGAGCCATAAAACAATTATATCAACATCTAGGCCTTTGGAAAAAATCGACGGGTTCAGTATATAATAAATGATTGTCCTAAAAATATTTTCTGAGATAGGATTTTTATTTCCATTTTTCCCATCTCTTCTACCACCCGCCTCCTACTACTCATTTCCTGCACCAGACCAGATATAGGGAATTAAATTCTGACAAAAAAAAAAGAGAATGAGAGAGAAAACATTGATTTAGATTCTGATTTGAATGTCTTAATTCTACTCTTCTCAGAAAAACCTGTGAAATATAGACAACAGACTTACCAGAAAAGATACAGAATCCAAGACCACCTGGGTTTCTGTAGAATTAAAACTGCCTGTTCTATATTCCTCTCCTGCCAGTTGAAATAGTCTTTGATGGCTGGGACTCAAGCAGCCATGTTGGACTAGGAGACGGAAGACCTTGCCAAGGAGGAGGGTATCATGGCATTGAGATGTGAGGGTTTTGGCTTTCACATGACCTTCCCAAGCTGCCTCACAGCCCTGGACTAGAGTTCCTTAGTAAATGTAAGATAATCTTATTAAAGTCATATCATTTGCACTTTCTATTGGGTGAACCTAATCCTAATTCATAGAACACTTTAAAATAGTCAGTGGAGGGAGAAATTAAAGAAGGATTTTTTTGAGTAGGGCATTTGTCTGAACATGCACGGATCAGAGCAGCAGCATCTGACATGTTCACAGAGCAGCAATGGTCCAGCAACACAGCAGGAATAAGAAAGCACTGCGCCCATGAACTAGGAAAGCAGGAGGGTGAACACATTCTAATACAACCGGCTCCTAGCAAAGCTCAGTGATACTAGGGCGCCTTTTCTTAGGGACGGGGGGGGGGGGGAGGGGAGGAAGCACTTTGAAGTCTTTGAAGTCTAATAAGCTAATGGAATGCTGATACTAATATTAAATGCCATGGGAGGGTAGATCTTTTTGTAAAATGCAACAAATTGGGACCCTACCAACCAAATCTAAGTAGGTACTATCTTAGTTTCAGTTCCCAGAAAGCAGAGTCTAAGAAAAAGAAAAAAAAATTACTTAGGGGAGTAGAAACTCTGGAAAGTAAGATGGAGGGGAAAGGCAGAGTAGAATGACTGGCTTATCCATACACTTTACTCTCAATGTGATTTTAAATTTTGTTCACCAGCCTGAAGCATGTGTGCAGGAGTCATGAACGGAGACAAGTGCTGAGTGACATCTTCAGTGGGGGTTAGAGATGAAGGCAGGGCAGGTAGAGGTACATTTCACTTCATTTGATCCCTATGGGGAGCAAAAGGACAAGATTCTGTTGATTCAATATACACAGAATAGTAACACTGCAGCCCAATTTTAGGGTAAAATGTTACCTTGTCATCTAAAACAGGTGACTTCAAATAAAATCTTAGGTGCCGAAATGTACGAAGCAGGTACTCTGTTTATATGTCAATCCTATCCTCATCTGGAGTAAACACACTAAACTAAAGATGAAAGGCTTAATAATGCCTGTTTATTACAGGCTTGAGATGTTAGCATTTTGTAAAGACAGTTTTGCTTTAATATGAAAAAGCAAACAACGTTTAGGATGCAGGCAGGACTCAGGTTAGAGAAATAATGGCGTCCACGTGCTATTTTGCTTTGTTAACCAAACTCAGTCCACACAGAGACAGCCACTAGAATGACTGAGTCTGAATTCACTACCAACTTGTAGCCATGTTCCTTTTAGAGCCAAAATAAAATCGACTGGCGGAAAAAAAATAAAATATAAAAGCACTTCATCTCACCTCCCACAGCTTATAAAACTATGATTTGTACCCATTTAATGTAGGGACTGCATCTGTGTTTGCTAAGATCTTAGGCCAAGGAGGGTCTGCATAATGGGCCTGTTAAAACTCCTGGAAGTGCAGTGAGTTTGTTTTGGCAGATGTCTATGGCCTTGTTGGAAATGGTGTAACACAGCGAGGAGAGTGAGATTGCAACTCACTGTTCGTTTCCTGAATCCCAATGGGTGGTGGCAGAAAACTTCTGAAAGGTAACTTCAGAATGTTTTCAAACACTGGATGTCCAGCAAAAAGGAAGGCAAGAGTTTATGAATGTGGCCAGTTATGTTCTGGGTTTGATATAATTTCTGTTACTACTAAAAGACTCCTTAAAAAAAAAAAGATAGACAGGTTTGATCATTTTAAGTGTCTGTAGCAGACTCTCAATAGCCTCAAGAAAAACAAAACAGCCCTAACCAGTTTGGCTCAGTGGATAGAGCTTTGGCCTGTGGACTGAAAAGTCCCAGGTTCGATCCCGGTCAAGGGCATGTACCTTGGTTGCGGGCACATCCCCAGTAGGGGGTGTGGAGGAAGCAGCTGATTGATGTTTCTCTCTCATGGATGTTTCTAACTCTCTATCCCTCTCCCTTTCTCTCTGTAAAAAAATCAATAAAATATATTTTTTAAAAAAGAAAAACAAAACAAAATTAACTGCTCACAAACACTGACCTCATTTCAGGAAAGGAGATTCCACGTAAGACACCAGGGCCTTAGAGATGCTTGTCAAGGTGTGAGGAGGAAGTTTTCCATCAAACACGAGCTGAACGACCGTAAGCAAAGGATGAAAGGTGAGTTTTAGAGATGCAGTCTTTCCCAAGGGAAAGAGAAATGTGTATCTCAGCCAGGCCAAAATGTCCGATTGCCTTAGAAAATGATGTAGCCACAGCAAGCTCCTGACTCCTAGAAGCTGAATTGCCAAATGGGACACTAAAAAAATAACCCCTGACACCATTTGGACCCAAAACCAACAAGGCGTCTCTAACTCTGGCTGGGTGCCTGTGTCCTTTGAAACTTGTTTTTGGCAACATGAGGCATCCCTGGAATATTCCAGATGCATCTCTTAAATTTACACTGGGAGATCACGCCAAGTGTGCTGAAATGTATACTGAAATTAGAGCACACTTCCATTTAGGAAGCCTGGGAAGAGTGATTGCGAGCTGGCTGTCTCAGGCAGGGTCCCTCTTAGCTAGCTCCAGGCTTCATTTCTGCTCCAATGATATGCCATCCATTGAAATGCTATAATTTGGTGGGTGGAAGTATTAGTTTCCTATTGCTGCTGTGACAAATTACCACCCATTTAGTGGCTTAAAACAGCATAAAATTATTATGTTGTCGTTTTGGAGGTCAGAGTCTGAAGTACGTTGGCTGAACTGCATTCTCTCTGGAGCTTCTAGGAGGGAATCCATGTCCTTGTTTTGCCTGCATCTAGGGGGCACTTGCATTCATTGGTTTATGCACATGTAATAAATAGTATCCTATCTAATAAAAGAGAAACATGGTAATTAGCCGTACAACCGCTACCCTTCCCATTACCGATCTGTCATCTATCATCTCTGATTTTGTCACATCTCTCTGACCTGATCCTTCCATCTACCTTTTATAAGGACCCTCATGGTTACATTGGACCCAGAGAGATAATCCAGGGAAATATTACCATCTCAAGACCCTTAACTTAAAACTTAATCACATAAAATAGGAGTTATCATATATATA
>NW_005871417.1:710508-713677 GCF_000147115.1 Myotis lucifugus | reverse complement strand
AAACTTAATTCACTTAAAATTAGGAGTAGCGTTTTTAGTCTATTTAATATATATATAGATATATATATATATAAATATCCACCCCCCCTCACACACACACATCCAGAGGCCCAGTGAAAGAATTCATGCACGGGTAGGGTCCCTTAGGGTGGCCTGCAGGGATAGGGCCAAAATCTGCAGTCCAATGTGCCACCTGCAGCTCAACACCACCTGCAGCTCCTACCTGCCGCTCCTGCTCATTCTGGCCCCACTGCGCCTACCACGGGCTTGAGCCCAATCAGTCCTTATCGGGAAAGACTCAGTCCGCCACAGCAGCACTTGCCAGCCGTGAGCCCTTCATCTGGCGCCCTCCCAAGGGGAGTGGCCTGCGGGATTGGGATGAAACCAGCTCTCCAACATCCCCTGAGGGGTCCCAGATTCCAAGAGGGTGCAAGCCAGGCCGAAGGACCCCACTGGTGCATGATTGGGGACAGGGAGGGACCGCGGGAGGGCTCCAGGGTGTGTCTGGACCATCTCACTCAGTCCCAACCTACCAGACCCCAGCAGCAAGCTAATCTACCAGTCAGAGCATCTGCCTCCTGGTGGTCAGAGCATGTCATAGTGAGTGGTTGAGCAGCCTTAGCATATCATTAGCATATTACGCATTGATTGGTTGAACAATTGACCAGTCACCAGATGGCGAGACACAGGATAAAAGCCTAAGCAATCTTTATGACCGGTTGACCGAATGACCGGTTGATCAGTAGCTATGACGTGCACTGACCACCAGGGGGCCTAGTGGTCAGTGCATTCCCACAGCGAACTTCCTGTGGTCCCTCCTCCTGGCCTGCCACCCTGATCGGCCTGATTGGGACTGGGCGAGATGGCTCCAATGGGCCCTTATCACTGGCCAGGCCAAGGAGCCCCACCCATGCACGAATTTGTGCACCAGGCCTCTAAAATATATATATTGCAAATACACATATGTATATACATATATATGCATAAATATTCTGTTAATTTTTTTGTTAAACTGGATATACAGGCATATGGATATAATGGATTATATTGTAGATCTCCTCTACTTTACATACATAATATATAATGGTATTTACTGCTAAATCTTCATTTAACTTATTAACATACTTAATATTTGGTAGGAAAGCACTTGAAATCAAAACTATTGTTGTATTATGCTATCCATTTGTTAAATGTGGTATTTTTAATTTAAGGAATCAGTGTTCACAAGTCTTGTTAATAACGGACTTGCATTATTTTCTTTAAAAATCAGTGTTCACCTGCCCATCCTCCTGAGTCTCTCATAGTGCCCATGCCAGAGCTAGCTATGGCCTTGAACTATTGCCTGCCCTCTACCCCTAGGCTACAGGCATTGAAACAGGTTACACAATGGGTGAAAACATTACAGTATTCATTAGAATCTCAACGAATGTCCCTCACTTCTTGAGCCTTTACCATATTAGCATAAGAGACACTGAAACTCTTATTTGGTCTGCCAGATATGATAGGCAGCTGCTTTATAAATCTTACATAGATCAATAAGAAGGGATTATGGAGACTTGTTTTCCTTTATAGAAAGGAAAATTAGAAGACATTTTCTTAAAGTGACATTATTATACTAAATTGTGAGAGAAGATAAGTAGTGTTAAAATCTTATTTTTAGCATTTAATGGAGTTTGATCAATTACAAGCAGTTGGAACTTGGATAAATTTTAGTAATTTGACACAATAAACAGGCAGAATTCAATTTTTCTTAAAATATTTTAGAACAAAAGGGAGTTGAGAAACATTAAAGAAAAATAATGAAGAACTTTCTAAGATGAACAAATGTCTTACTTGCCAGCTAAATAATTTAACAGTGTTTTAAATATGGAGAATTGATTCATGGAAATATTCATAAGATAGACTTTATTTAGCCCATTTCTTAAGAATGACAGTATGCTGCAGTATTCAAGGGTCGCTGCGTATAATAAAATGAGTTACCATATGATTTTTATTCTTTTATTTGATACCTAATTAGTTTTCAAATTGGTAAATTATTACAATGAATGAATTTTGGTAAATTCATTACAATGTCAGGTATTAGAAAACCTCATGTTTTAGTACTCCATTTATATTGAACTTAAAAGTTTTAAGACATGCTTGGAAAAAATTTGAAGTGTATCTATTTTTCTAATATCATTTTTTTCAACTCATAATAATAATTGATACCTATATTTCTTCATATGACAGGCTATGTAGCACATAGTACTATCACCAGGTGGCAGGTATATAAAAAGATCTATTAACTTTTTTCTAACTTACATATTTTTATAGATATAATAGAATACATTATAGACCTGTTTTACTCAGTGAGCATGGTCTTTGTAATAAACATAAATTATTTTAAGTAAATTATATACTCTTCAGTTCTCTACAATTTAATCACTATCATTGTTTTGATCTAATTAGCATTAATCTATTTATGTGAAAGTGAAGGCTTAAAATTTATGCTAGACTATTTTTAAAGAAAGTCTGACTTAATGTTCATATCCCTTTAACACACTAATCTATAAAAGGAACTGAATGCTCAGAATGCATGTAAATATTTAATTTTACTCATATGCATTATTAAAGTCACATGCACATTGATTTTGTCTGGTTAAATGTGTATGAAAAAGACTAGTATTTCAGGAAGAAACAGGTAAAACAGTGTTTTCTCTTTCCAAAAGGAAGAGCACTAAGAAACTACATTTCATGTTTGGCATTTCTAAATAAAACTAATCTGGAAATACTGATGTCAGAATTGTGGGCAAAAGGTCATGTCAGAGATTCTGTACTTCAAATCTATGTATATATGGTACCACCAAAGAACCAACAACAAAACGGAATTAGGAAAAGAGACAGAATTATGAAGTTAGCTTAGTAAGGCAGGCAAGGACCAGATAATGTATGCCTTTTTGAGTGTCAACAGAAGTTTGGATTCTTTAATTAAATAACAGGGAAAGTGTGTGTGTGTGTGTGTGTGTGTGTCTGTGTGTATATGTGTGTGTGTTTGTGTGTGTATGTGTGTGTCTCTGTGTGTGTGTTTTTGTGTGTGTATCTGTGTGTGTGTCTGTGTGTGTCTGTGTGTGTGGCTGTGTGTGTCTGTGGTGTGCCTGTGTGTGTGTTTGTGTGGGTATCCTCTCTTGTG
>NW_005871417.1:700296-710408 GCF_000147115.1 Myotis lucifugus | reverse complement strand
TTATTTTTTACTGTACTTAAAATATGTAACATAAAGTTTACTATGTTTACCACTTTTAAGTGTCCAGTTTGGTTATTTTAAGTCTAGTCGCTGTGTTGTGCAGTCATCACCAGCAACCATCTTCAGAATATTTCCATTTTCTTCAAGTGAAACTCCGCACTTTTTAACACTCTCTCTCTGTGTCTCCTCCCCTCAGCCTCTGGAAACCGCCACTGTAGTTTCTGTCTCTATGAATTTGCATATTCTGGGTACCTTACAGGAGTGGAACCAACATGTGTTCTTGTGGTGACTGGCTTATGTCACTTAGCATCACGTCTCCAAGGCTCACTGACGTTGTAGCAGGGACCAGACTCTCCTTCATTTTCAAGGCTGAATAACATTCTGTTGGGAGTATATACCATATATTGTTTATCCGTTCATCCATTAAGGTTGCTTCCACTTATGGCTACTGTGAATGATGTTTCTATGAACATAGATGTACAAATATCTGTTCAAGTCTCTGCTATCAATTATTTTGGATTATAGTGTATGAAATAGAACTTTATATTTTGTGTACATATAGATAGTCATTATATTTAATATGTAACTATAGCTTTATTGTGTGCAAAATTTAACATTTTCTAGATTGTTTTTTTTCTTTTTTGACTGGTAGGCTTTTTCCTACCTTTAAAGGGAAAAAAAAGGTTTACAATGGGTTATATAAGAGTTTGACATAAAATAATAACTGTAGAGTTCTTTTTCTTTATTCAAGGTCATTTATTAAACTACATTTTTTTTTGTTTTTATGAAGCCGGGAATAAGTGTAGTCATCAATTTTATTATGCATATTTATCAAGAGTGGTAAAACACAGGAGTATTAAAATCAACATTCTAGTGCAGGTTAGTAACATCATTATTACTCATTACTATTTGCTTATCACAGGTAAGTTGCTCTTGTTTATTAATTTGTAAAATGGAGCAATGCATATTCTACAGCATTGACATGAATTAACACATCAGATAAAAATACCTAGTTTAGGATCCATATTATTAGGACTCAGTAATAATAATTCTGCATCACTCCCCTTAATTGGCTGACCTAAATATAAAAATTGATATTTTTACAATATTAATTATGTAAATTAATTAGATGTTTTGGGGACACTTTCACTATTCTGTATACTTTGTATGCATTTGTTCATTAATATCACCAATTACTTTCTAAAGTAATATAATTTTCTACATTATGCAGATGATTGGCATTTATTTGAAGTAGATATGTTTTATGACATAATTTATAAAATAAGTTATTTACTATTAAATTTATAGTTTTTCTTTTTATTTAAGATTTGTATTAATGTATTCTCCATTCTTACCAATGAAGCAAGAATGATCTGTCAAATCATGAAATTAACAATGTGTGGGCTCTAACAGTTACACTGAAAATAATGGACCACTGTCATTGGTCAAGGTTAAAGGCACATTTAGAATGTTTAAGAAACTGTCTAAGAAACTGTTTAAGAATCTAATTAGGTCAAGATTGCAGGAGATATTATTATAATTTCTGCTTTAAAGATAATCCCATTGTATAAACTGCAGATATAAATGACCACAATGGAACAAATTAGTGAGGCATTTTCACAAATTTTATTTTTGTCACAGCGTGATCTCTTCTTTGAAGTTACATCAAAGATGGTGTCTTATAACCTAGAATCATGTCTTTCAAAGGACACCTCTATGTAAAATCCAATTTTATAAGATTAAAATATTCTGCTCTTAAAGAATTCTTATAAAAATATTAATGTTGAAAAATGTTAACTCTGAAATGGTTTCCAATATATAAATAAAAACAGAGTATGTGTAGATGTAAATGCATTTTTGACAACTTAGCAATATAATAATTCCAGAATATGAATGAAATTAATATCATATTGATTTCTCAATGTTATGGTATATATTGTTTTAAAAATAATACAAATGCTATATAAACATGAGAAAAATATTATTAAAAACTAAAAACAAGTAGGAAATGTTCTTCAAAAAGTACACACACGTTATTTATAAACAACTTTCCAAACTTATATAAGTAAGCAAAATTTAATTAAGGATTACTGATTACTGTACTACATACAAAACCATGATCACTGCTTCAGGCCAAATATATACCTGTATTTTATATATTTTACTGAGTCACAAATATACAAGATGTAACTATTATTTCATTTTCAATATGAACTACTAGGCACTAACATAATTTTAATTAATATGTAATTCATTTAAACATTTTGGAAACCTAATATCATTCCTTATTTAGAAAATCTAACTAATGCCTAGAGAGGAAAATTTGTTTTAAGAGTAAAAGTTAGATTAGCAATCTGCTCATATCTGACAGATTTCAGTGCATATGTCTTGTCATTACAGTTCTTTATCTCTGCAATTTCATTGAAGTATTGAAAACTGGAGTAAGATATGGAATTAGTTTATAAAGGAAACAACTTTTAAATGATACTTACTTAGTATTTTTTGGAAAATAAATGTGTATATTATATGTCCAAAGAATAGAATACCGACCTTACAAAAAGTCTACATGCATCTTGAGACAGTTACTAAGTTTTGATATGATTGGAATAGGTACAGCTGCATAACTTCATGCAAAACCAAAAACTATTTTATATATCATTAGTTGATTTATATATTATATGTATCAGCTGATATAAAGTATTATTCAGCTAAATATCTAAAAATCTTCCCAAATAAAAGTCTAAAAAGCACATAAATACTAAAAAACTCTATATGCAACAATATAAAAAGTGATTTAGAACATAAAAGCATTACAATTAATAAAAATAGAATTAAAATTAAAGAGATTATTTTTAGCATTGTTTTAAAATGTGTTCCTTTGATTTTTAGTCTTCAGATACTTGTTAATTATTCAACTTTTCCTTACATGTGACCTATTTGTTCATACTTTTTGCCTATTTTCCTTTAAGCTACCTGTTATTGGTTTTTTTCCCCTTCTTATTGGCTTTTAGAAGTTTCTTGAGTATTTTAACTGTTAATATCAAGATGATTTGGGCAGTGGATTTTTATCATCTTTATAGAGTCATAATTTATATAAAAATTCAATTTTCAATGTTAATATTGTAGTATTATTGGAGGATTGCTTTTTCCCACCATTTAGGTGTGCTTGCAGCAGTGTCTTCCTATCAGTGCACAAATGATGTAGCATCTTATTTGGGTGTAATGCTGACTATAGATTAGAACAACAGGGTTTCATTTTTTCTTCTAAACTTTCACATTTCTATACTGAGGCAGCTGATGCTAGAGAGAAAAATAAAATACAGCATGCAAATATTCTAAGCATAAATTTTTTATGTTTTATAATTTATTATTTTTAAATGATTTTACTGAGGTGTATTTTAAATATCACACATAATCATTTTTATGAAAACTTTAAAAATTTATAGTTACTTTAATGAGTGGTTACACCCTTATCATAAATTGGTTTCAGTGCATTTCTATCCATGTTGCCCATTTACAGTTAATTCTTGATTCCAGCTCAGACCCAGGCAACCACTAATCTACTTTTGTCTCTTTTTTTATTTTTTGTGGACATTTCCTGTAAATGCATTTATAGAATATGTATTTTCTTGTGTAGCTTCTTTTACTGAACATAATGTGTTTTGAGGTTCACCAGGAGGCAGCATGTCAATAGTTCATTTTTGTTTCGAATAGTGTTCCATATATTATCTAACCATAAACCAGATGATAGACATTTACAGTTTTTCTCTCTTGTGTTTACAGTTTTTGTCTATTATGAATAATGCTACTGAAAACATTTCCATGCAAGTGTTTTTGTAGACATATGTTTTCCTCTATTGTTGACAGATACGTACCTAACAATGGAATTACTGAATCATATGGTTGCTTTATTTTTAGCTTTTGGAGAAACTGACAAATGATTTTCTAGAGTGGTTACATTATCTATAATAATAAAAGCGTAATATGCTAATTAGACCAGACAGCCAAACCACCTTCCTGACGTCCTTCCGGACATCCTTCTGGACAACCTTCGGGACAAAGCTGGGGCTGCGAGGGCTGAGCCCCTTGCACAAATTTTGTGCATCAGGCCTCTAGTTTTAAAATAATGGATAAGAACTCCAGTTTCTTCACATCCTCACCAATATGTGTTATTGTTTTTCTTTTTGATTATAGCTATCTTTATGGGTCTGATGTATCTCATGGTTTAATTTGCATTTCTTTAATGATTAGCAATGTTGAATAACATTTTATTTTAAAATGTTATAATCAGCTGATTGTTTTGTTGGATGCATAAAGCATTTAAAGAGAGGATGATGATAATTAAAAGCTTACCTGATTAATTAACCAGGATATTTATTTTAATCCATAATATATTGATGAATAAAGCCAATAATGCCAATAATATAGATTACTTCAAGTGCACAGGTGACATGTTAAAAATGTTTTAAATTAATAAACAGTAGAACAGCTCTATAATTAAGTAATAAATATTATGGACATTCCAGAAAGTACAATCCTAAATTAAAATGAACAGGCTGAATTAGTGTTGAAATTTTTTTAAAGCATAGATTTTAAAGAAGTATATGAAGTTAAATTTTTTAGTGTTCTGATGATATCAATTTACATAGGTGAGAAAAATATTCTATCAAATATCTTCCCTATTAGATTCTGGGTTAGAATTAGTCAAAACAGAAACTTTGTACAATATTTGGAAGGCAAAGTGAAGTATCAGCCATCACTTTTTGAAGGTTTCATTTTTATATGAAATTCTGATTTATCAGACATAATTTATGTGACCACAAACCATAACCTTTTGAAATATCTTTTCCATCAGATGCAGTGGACAAAACCTACATGTTAACCTTTAAACCTATGGAGTAGTGCAATAGCATTAGGATTAGGATTAGTTTGGGTTAGGGTTCATCATCCCAAAAGAAAATCAGTGACCTCTTTCCCTATTTTCCTAAACAAATTTGAATTCAATATCTAAATATCCTCAGCAAACAAGAAAGCACACACTTTCTTTAGTACACACTCACTTTCTTTGTCTTCCACTCCCAGATGCTTGTCAATTGTTAGTATCATATGGAATTTCTAATTTTCTTTATGTCCACTTTGGAGAAGTGCCTATTTAGGTCCTTTGCCCATTTTTTAATTGAATTGTTTATCTTCCTTTTAAGTTGTATGAGTTCCCTGTAAATGTTGGAGACTAATCCCTTATTGGATGTATCATTGGCCAATATGTTATCCAATGCAGTGGGATTGCTTGTTATTTTGTTGATCGTTTCTTTTGCTATGCAGAAGCTTTTTATTTTGATACTAGAGGCCCAACGCACGAAATTCGTGCAAGGGGCTCAGCCCTCACAGCTGCAGCGGCTGCCTCAGCCCTCTCAGCCACAGCTTCATCTGGGAGGATATCTGGAAGGTCGTTCAGTTGTCTGGTCTAATTAGCATATTAGACTTTTATTATTATAGATAGTCCCACTTGTTTATTTTCTCCTAAGTTTACATTATCCTAGGAGATGTATCAGTAAACTAATTTTATGACTGCATTCCTTCCATCTTTTTTTCTCTCTTTTCTACTTTCTCTGATAATCTTATCAAGGTAACCATACATTTCAATAAAAAATTATTTTCTCTTACTCCCCATATCACATTGATTTCTTCCCAGACTTGTTATTTAGCTTAAATAGTTCCTCTAAAATCCACTCAATATAGAACTTTGATATACATTTTATAAGTATTTCTTTTATTTTGATTTTTCTACTGTCATTTTAATGTATTGTTTTACTACAAAGTAACTCAAAGTTTAATTTTATCCTCTGTCATATACTTAAAGTAATTCTCTATTTTCTTGTTGCATTCAGCATTACTATATTTATTCCTCTTAGGTGTTAAGCATTTATCCTTCTGGAAATGTTTAAGATTTTCTCTTTGTCATTGATGTGTTAGAATTTACCACAATGTGTGTAGCTCCTGCTGGGTTGTGATCATTGCTCACATCAAAGAAAGTTAAAAAAAAAGTAGGCGAGGATTACTTACAGATAATGATTATGATTTTCCAAATTAAACAGTGATGTAAAACTTGAATGGGAATGCCTCATAGAATGCCCATCACCTAGATAAGTAAACACAAAAATACACTTGCACAGAAGTCTACCTGTTATCAAATATTTCTCTCCATTTTAGATAAGAATCTGCCTTCCATTAAACTAATTAATTCATTAATACCACTAGTGATAAGGAGAAATCACAAGAAGGGTAAAAGAACCCGACTTTTGCATTTCACATATTGTTACACCACATACTTCTCTCCATAATGTCCTGGGAGTATTGAATATACATATATATATATATATATATATATATATATATATATATATATATATAATATGTTAATATTTAATTATGACATGATAATATTCAACTCTGGTGTGAGATATTTCAGAGCCCAAGTTCCTTGATAAGAGTGAAAAGGTCTTTTACACCTTGAAAGAACTCTAATTTCGTTCTTCTAAGTTTAATATTTGACAAGTTCAATAGACAGTAAATTGATTTAATAAATCCTTTCTCTTTCCAACAATGCCTATATCTAATCCTTCGGTTGTTCCTCTTCCTCCTGTCCTGTCCTGGGGAAAAAAATTGAAGTGGAGGTCACGGGGCTGAACCTGCTTTAAAGAGAGGAATGAACACAAATCAGTTTAATAACGGCAGAAACATTCTCATTTCACTCATTTAAAAAGGTGTCAAGTTCCTTGGTTGTATTTCTCTGAAATAATGAAAAATGTCATTATTCCACCGGGTTAAAGTTCTCCTGTCATTTCTCCTTACCCTCTGCTCACAAACCTTTCAGTTTTCTAACACCTATCTCTTCTGAGCCCTGCAAAGTCTGTGAACACCAAGTGGTGTAGCTCTTACATTTCTCTTCTTCTTCCTTCCCAGCCTTTAGTATATGGCTAAATTTGATTTTTTAAAATTCAACCCTCCCTTTAATTTTTTGGACTTCAAGTTTCCATTCTTCTCCTTACCATTTTCATTCTTGTTTAAATCACTGAAGCTCAGAAGGTTCAGTCTGACAAATAGAACACCTCTTAGGGAATCGTGATGGAGAGGCCCCTGTGGTAGGACTCTTATGAGCAGATGGCTGATTCATATTATATACTGAAGTATGATTTAATATATATACGTTAAGTAAATACAGATTTGAAAATATATTTACAGTAAGATAAGCTATTTTTACTCTGTTGTATTGTAAAATGTTTTCAGATGAATTTAGTTATTAGTACTTCTTAAACTTGTATTATAATATTTAAAGGGAAAGGCCTGTAGTAGACCAATTCAAGTTATATCTGCAATTTTATTTTACAGGATAATTCTACATTTTACTGGGCAAGCTCTTGCTGTAGTAAAATAAAATAGCTAACAATCATTGTAAGCCTAGATTCAAAAACAAACAACTCACAAGGTCCTTCATTGTGGCTCAGGCTTGGTTACATCAACATATATTTAAAAAATAGACTAAGAATCATATAAAAATCTATCTAAGAAAACAATTGGGACAGTTTCTTCTAGATAATTAATATTGTAAAATATAAATAGTAAATATGTCTCTCTTCTCCATGTCCAGCGCGGCTAGAGAGCGGTGGTCAGGTTCCTAAGTAGGGGCGGCTGGGGATTGAGAAAATGAAAGAAAGAGACAGACACAGAGATGTAAGAAAAAAGCTGGGGCTGGATGGGACCACTGTCCTCTGATGATGAGACAGGGACAGGGACCCAGAGCGGATATAGCATATTTATTTTATACATATACAGGAAGTTTTACTAAAAGTCAAAACAAAGATTATTTGCATTCTTGGGTGGGCTCGAGTCATATTCATTCCTGGTGCTTGGCTGGATTTAAATAACAAAACCCACCTCCTGGCACCTGGGCTGAAGGTCAAGCTGACAACACTCCTGCCTTTTGGCAAATCGTGTTTCCAGGATGTGGCGTTGCCAATGCCACTGGCTTCAGCTGACAATAATTAAAGAAATGCCCATGTGCCTTCCCAGGCGCTCTCTACAATAAATTAGGAGGGGTTAGGGCTTGGTACAGTAGAGGGCAAAAGGAGAATACAGAGACATAAATAAAAGTGAACACAGAGAGCAGAGTAAAAATGGTAAGGTTCAGAGAGCCTGCAAAGAAAAGAAAAGCATAGTTGGTCTGCTTTGGTCCAAGGTTAGCTGCTGTGTAAATAGGTTTGCCAGCTTAGAGTCAGAGCTGACTGACAGCTGTCTTTAAGCTCCTATGGCTTTGATAATACTATCACAGTGCTCCTGACCCAGGAATGTGAGCACAGGTTTGTTCTTGTAAAAGACTTTTGCCTCCTGTAAGGCTAATCAGAATTTCAAAGCTCTTTGAAAAATTTGCCCTAAGAACACTTGACAGAAATGAATATTTGCCCTAAGAACAGTTTATTGAGAGGAATCGGTGTGTGATTTTTGGATGTCCGAATTCCAATATTCAAGTGAGAGAGAAAAAATACAAAATATTCTTTTGATCAAAAAAGAAAAGCAGGAGAAGCAATTCTGACATGCCCTCCTTCAGGGAGTCAATAGTCCACTGGCAGAGGGAGCCACACGCCTCAACTAAGTTTTCAGGAATATCAATGGTGAGTTAAATGACCATCAAACTTATAATTTCACACCCCAGAAACTATTTCAATGCGTATCAAAAGAAAAAGTCACTTGGCATCCTAATACCAATTCCCTGGTATTGGAATCTACTTGGGTACAGGAAGAGAGATTATATAAAAAAAACTAGAGGCCTGGTGCACAGATTCATGCACTGGTGGGGTCCCTCAGCCTCGCCTGCACCCTCTCGCAATCCGGGACCTCTCAGGGGATGTTGGAGAGCCTGTTTTGGCCTGTGCGGGATGGGACTGAAACCAGCAGTCCCGCATTCCCCAAGGGCTGTGCCGCTGCTGCTCATCCCGGCCCAGCTGCGCCTGCCTCAGCTGCTCGGGTGCATGGGGGAGTGTCCATGGGATAGTCCTTCAGCTGACCAGCGCTCCTGCTGTGGGAGCACACTGACCACCAGGGGGCAGCTCCTGCATTGAGCGTCTTTTCCCTGGTGGTCAGTGCATGTCATAGTGACTGGTCAACTGGTTGGTCAGTCGCTTAGGCTTTTATATATATAAATAACACTTCAAATAACCTACATTCATAAAGAGAGAGGGAGGGAGGGAGGGAGAAGGGGGAGGAAAGGAGAGAACTTATATTTATATAAAGTCAGTCAGTAAATTTCTTCAGGAAGCAAACTGAATGATATTTCCTATAGGTATAATGTGAAAATATAGCAGTCGTCAAATGCCTGCTTTTATGTTGAAATGATTCTGTTACAAAAATTATGAACATGAGGTTTGAGCATGTATGTGGCCTTCCTGTTTTAATTACAGGACAATTAGAAGAAGTGACTCCACTCATATCAAGGCATGTGCCTTCTGAGTGATGTCAATGATTAAGTACACTCAGTTCAGCCCTGATAAAATAAAGCTTAGTTCATTTTTCCTTACATAGTCAAAATATCAAGCCACAGTTCACACTCATATACATGTCAATGGGGTAATTGTATTTCATTTTTAATTCCAATATGGACTAAGAGATTTTATTTTTATTCTGTTTATAACATAAAACATCATTGTCTGTGTGGTGTTCAAATTGTCCCCATTGTGGCCAATGGAAGCCTCTTCAAGCTGCCTTATGGATTGTTTTGACATATCTACACTAATAAAAGAGAAACATGGTAATTAGCGTACGACCGCTACCCTTTTCATTGGCTAATCAGTGAGTATATGCAAATTAACTGTCAGCCAAGATGGCGGCCGGCAGCCAGGCAGCTGGAAGCAAGCATGAGGCTTGCTTGCTGCGGACTCCAACATTCCCCGCCTCACTTGCCGGCCTCTCAACTGCAAGTCTAAGCAACTATGTACTATGTTGCAAATAAGATGATAAACAAAACTCCAGAAACCAGTTGGACTGAAAGCCAGGCGAACCGAAACTTTGTATCGATGTTTTCAGCAGCGAGGCCTCAGAGCTAAAGCTGGCCCAGAATA
>NW_005871417.1:654829-700196 GCF_000147115.1 Myotis lucifugus | reverse complement strand
CAGGACCAATGGGTTGCCTGGCAGTCTGGGTGAGGGGCTGAGGGCCATTTTCAGGCTGGCCAAGCCCCTCCAGCAGCGGAAGCCCCAGCCTCTCCTTTTTTTCTTTTTTTTGACCAGCCTGCAAACAGCCTTCAGCCCCTCACCCAGGCTGGACAGGCACCCAAGCGGGACCCCCACCCTGATCCGGGACACCCTTCAGGGCAAACCAGTTGGCCCCCACCCATGCACCAGGCCTCTATCCCATATAATAAAAGGGTAATATGCAAATTGACCCTAACAGCAGAATGACTGGGAATGACTAGTCACTATGACACACACTGACCACCAGGGGGCAGATGCTCAATGCAGGAGCTGTCTCCTGGTGGTCACTGCGCTCCCACAGGGGGAGCTCTGCTCAGCCACAAGCCAGGCTGATGGCTGCCAGCACAACGGTGGTGGCGGGAGCCTCTCTCGCCTCCTCAGCAGCACTAAGGATGTCCGACTGCAGCTTAGGTGTGCTCCCTGCTGGTGGACATCCCCCAAGGACTTCCGGGCTGCCAGAGGGATGTCTGACTGCCAGCTTGGGCCCAATCCCCCAGGGAGCGGGCTTAAGCCAGCAGGTGGACATCCTCTGAGGGATCCCAGACTACAAGAGGGTATAGGCCGGGCTGAAGGACCCCCTCCTCCCCCCGCCGAGTGCACAAATTTTTGTGCACCAGGCCTCTAGTTTCATATATGTATATATTTATATATTATCATATGTGTATGTATATATCCATATACATACATAGCCATGCATATATACACAGGTATATGTGCATATATATTTTTGTTATATTAAATTATAAATTTATTCTGATACATCTAATATCACTCTAAACTTTTGCCATTTCATATATGTGTTCCTCCTCTCACAGTAAAAACTTGTCTCCAAAAATATTCATATATTTACCTGCTTGTTAAAAGTAGTTTCATAAGTGTTATAACAATACTACTACTAATGTCTAGATCAAAATATACATGAGCTTCTTTTTTTTGAGGGTAGAGGACAACTGAGATTATATCAGTGTTACTTGTATTAATTTACTTTTTTCCTCCCTGTGTTTATGTTACCATTTGATATACATTTGATTCATTTGTTTCTTTTTGCATTGGGTTTTAAATTTTCTTTTTCATTCCTTGTCAATTTATATTTGTTAAAATCTGTAAGTTAATAACATGATTTCAAAATTAAAATATCTGCATGTGCAGAACTACAGGAGCAATGTGTGAGTACTTTGCAAATGTCAGAGGGGCAGGGAGCCACACACCTGTAGTAAATTTAAGATGAAATCAAAACAACTTTGTTGAATTATGGCATCTAATAGAAAAAGTAACAGAAAACTGGTAGCAAAAAAATAGAATAATCTTATGTATTATCAAGAGCTTAGCAAGAATTGGTAGAATTGGGCACTTTTCACTTATTTCCAAATTGCAGATTTAGATTACACCCAAGCATTAAAAGTATTCAAAAAAAGTTAATACCAAGAGAAAAAGCATCTTTTGAAATTAAAATTCTTGCTTTATTGTCTTTGTCTTTATGACTGCTTGGTAAACTGGTGAAACAATAATTTATTTTTATGTTCCAGGATGATTTTCAATTAATTAAAACTGTTCATCTACTTTTCATATGATCCTTTATTATATATATATATATATATATATATACATATATATATATATATATCTTTATTTTCCACCAAAATGTAAACTATGAATTGAAAAAAATATTCAGAAAACTTTACCTCTGTTTTACCACTTTTCTCTGAATTGAGGGCAAGAATAAGTCTCATTTTAATCTTTCATGTACTCAGCAGTTTAGTGCTTGTTTGCTTTTTAATTCAGGTAGAGAAAGAGCACAATCAGCACTACTAAAGTAAATGATTGTAAATAAAAAGTTAAAATAAAAAAATATTCAGTACTATTTAGAATAATTTCTACACTGATCTATTTTTTAATAAGCCATTTGATTAAGTTTCACCATGAATAATTTGATTTTTATTGGCCTGACATATTTATTATAAGAGTTTCTGTTATCATTTGGAAAGATATTTTACATTTTCACACTTTCTATAACTCTGAGAAAATCTGTCTCTTAAAGTGCTAACTGCTGTTTTGAAGTAAGGCAATTTGGAAAAACAGAAACAAGCTAACAAGTCATTTAGGGGTGCATATCACATGACCTTACCACTTTGTGGCTTAAGACAGCCAATGTTTACCGTTTCCTCCAGTTTCTGACAGTCAGAAATCTAGTAGAAAAGGAGCTGGGGTTCTAGCTGAGCTTGTAATAAGGTGGAGTTAAGCTCCTATTGGGCAGCCGCCATCTCAAGCCTTCACTGCACTTTTAGAACCTGCTCCCTAGCTCTCTCACCTGATGGCTGTAGGCCTGAGTTCCTCACCTGGAGATTTCAGTTCCTTTACACATGGGTTTCTTCATATGCCTGTTCACATTAGTACAGCCTTTTTCTGCCGAGAGAGAGAAAAGGAGAGGCATGAAACAGACAGGGAGACACAGAACAGAGAGACAGGGACAGAGCACGCAATATTCTGTCATATGCTGTTTTGCATATTCACAAAGCCTGGTGAAATATGGGATGGGACTATATAAGGGCTTGAGACCATGGGACAGGGATTAGTGGAGACCATGTAGGAAGCTGGCTACCACAGTCCTGTCTGGCCCTCAATCATTCACGTTCTTCCAACAAGCAAAACACCTCTCCTCCTCATAAGGCCCCTATTAAGGACTTATCCCATCACAGCCACTCAATTCAGACTCTGATTATGGATGACCCTTCTTGGGTATGGTTCCTTAAGTGCAAAAACTCAAATACAGTTCTTTACCCTGTTTATAATGGTGAAATCAGCATAGACAATATCTTCAAGAAAGGGAAAAAATAGAAGGAAAAAGTAGACATTGGGCCAAAACAGCTCTGATATCAAGCCAGGCACATGCTATAGATTCTCAAATTTGGTTTCCAGGTCAACAACTATGCAATTGTTCTGGGCTCATGTTGCTTTTCAGTCTGCTTACTGTCTGTAGAATTTTGAGTCCAAAGACCTTTTTTCATTTTGTACTTTTCAGTCAAAGTTGGTAATATTTCTGAATAGAGATTCCTTTTAAAAGTGGTGAATGTTAGCCCTGACTGGTTTGGTTCAGTGGTTATAGCCTGTGGACTGAAGGGTCCCAGGTTCAATTCCAATGAAGGGCATGTACCTTGGTTGCGGGCACATCTCCAGTAAGGGGTGTGCAGGAGGCAGCTGATAGATGTTTCTCTCTCATTGATGTTTCTAACTCTATCCCTCTCCCTTCCTCTCTGTAATAAATCAATAAATATATATTTTTTTAAAATGGTGAATGTTATTAAGGTCCATACCACTACATAAAAGCCACATTTACAATCTCTTGGAAATAAACCCTTCCTAACCAGCATTTCATCTGGGAAGGCTGAAGGACAATGATTTTTTTAAAATACATTTTTATTGATTTCAGAGAGAAAGAGAAAAGGAGAGAGAGATAAAAACATCAATGATGAAAGAGAATCATTTATTGGCTGCCTCCTGCATGCCCCCTACTGGGGATTGAGCCTGCAACCCAGGCATGTGCTCTGACCTAGAATCAAACTTTGACCAGGAATCGAACAGTGACCTCCTGGTTCATAGGTCGACAATCAACCACTGAGCCACACTGGCTGGGCCCACCTTGAAACTTCAACTAACTCATGTGATGCAGCCAATCCCCAATTCCAGAATCATTGTTTAAAATGTACCTCAAATCTCTATAATACTACACACTTTATTTCTTGTTTTTATTGTCTACCCCCAATTAAAAAATGTAGTTTCCATGAGGCAGAAACTTTTGTCTGTTGTCTTCTCTTGGGTATCTCTGAGATACCTTGACTGCAACCTAGTTAAAACACAAAGAATATATGTTGAATGAACTAATATATGGAGCTTATTGAAATAGCGGGCTAAAAAAAATCTGAAGTTTAAATAGAGCATACTAGGCATGTTTCTAGGTCTAAAGAATAAATTGTTATTTTGAAATACAATAAAGTGGAATTAGAGACTTAGATCATCATTGCATTTTTATTTGGAAATACTTCTCATCTTCCTGGCTATTGTCACATTGGGAGCTATGAAAGGATGTAAGTCTTTTTTTTATATAAAGTATCATTGTTGTTCTAATACTCTTATTATCAATCAATGTCAAATGACTTTTGCCAAACTACACAAAATATTATTGATTATTTCAATTTACAAAAAGTTATTTCATGAATTGTTTAGCACAATTTTAGAGCAATGGAGAGAGAGAAGTTATATTCTTCAGTGACTTGAAAGACTGTATAATCCAGTTGATTTTAGCTTTCCTATAAGAGCTTCAATTGTTATCAAGATTATATGATAATACATTCCATTTTTCCTATTGAACATCATGCCGATATATAATTTCTTTTCATTTAATGGCATTGCTATTGTATTTCATAGTAACTTTTGCCAATTCGATATCTCCTTTACTCAAAGTAAGATCAAAGGGCTTTTTGCTCTCTGATCTCTAGTTCTTCAAATATCCATGAATGACATTTCTCATTACTTTCTGAAAATCCAAGGTAAGGCAGAATGCCACAATACAGTATAGAATCACTTCATGCCGAAAAGGATAGAAGAGGTAAAATCATTAACTTTGTGTTTGCAGGAACTATTGTCAGCAATTGTTACTACTTAAAAAGAAAATTTCATTTTATACAATACTTTAGAATTATTTTATTTTTCTTCCTCAGATGTGTCTACTACTAATCCAATTAATCACCTATTGGCTCTCATGCTAAGTAGTTTATTTTCTACAACCTAAGATAGGTTGTGTCTTTTTCTTTTTTTTTTCTTTGTCTTTTTTGTATCTTCTGTAAAGAGTTTCAAATTGAGGGAAAGCTATGGGGGTATTATGAGTAAGGACTATAGACATTAAACAGTGTTTCAAACAGATAAGTTTGACTATTTTTATTTTAATTATTGTTTTTTCATATTAGCTTTCTTTTGATGAAATAACTACTACACTTGGTTGGGGGGAAAAAGTAATTGTCATAAAACCTATTACTGTGTGGTTGTTTTCCCTCAAAAAAATATGTGATACTAAGTACTCTGGTATGAAGTATCCTCTCAAATTTAGGTCCACCCAAAATATCATGTGACTGTATCCT
Source organism: Myotis lucifugus (assembly GCF_000147115.1). NCBI lineage: Eukaryota > Metazoa > Chordata > Mammalia > Chiroptera > Vespertilionidae > Myotis > Myotis lucifugus. The sequence goes on along the minus strand of NW_005871417.1, from coordinate 694,983 downwards.
ATATAATAAAGAATTAATATGCAAATAGTTGTCACACCCTCACACCTTCTCACACCAGGGCCAGGGGACTTGAGGCCACGCTGGAGGACCTGAGGCCGCACCCCCTACCCTGTGGGGCTTGATGGGGGTGGGGCCGGCTGGGTCTGTGTCTCACGTGACTTCGAGGCATGAGCAGATGGGTGGAAATTTGACTCTTGGTCCTGTGGTGTGCCCCAGACTCTGACAGGAGGGAGATTTTCATATACATTTTACTAATTTTCTTTCATCTCTGACATTTCTATATAGAGAAAGGGCAAATAGCAATATTAAAATATTTCCTTTAATTAATTCCCTTTTAATGTGCATGAATTTTATGAACTGGGCCACTAGTTTGATAATAAGGTCTTTCCAAATGTAATTAATTAAGATGAAATCATACTGGATTAGGGTGGGCCATAAATTTAATGACTTATTCTTGTTTATTGTCTTTATATCCAATGTAATACATATCCATGGGTTATAAGAAAAACATGTATTGATACAGACAGGAATAGAGGGTGAACACCATGTGATAACAGGTCAGAGATTAGAGTGATTCAGTGACGCATCTACCACCAAAGAATGCCAAGGAGTGCTGGTAACCCTCAGAAGCTAGGAAGAAGCAAAGAATGATTCTTCCCTAAGCTTCAGAGGAGGTGTGACTCTGTATACACCTTGATTTTAGACTTTTACCCTTCTGACTAAATCTGTTTGAAGCCACCCAGTTTGTTACAGTATAAGGAACTAATACCCTAATATAGAATTTATAGGATCACTCTCTATAAACACTTATTTAAAATATTTTGAAAGTCTATGTATTTTCCATATTTCCAAATTCCTGATGTATACATTATTTTGAGGGCCTTCCTTGTTAATGTCATTATTTTTGTAATGTGAAAATGGTAAATAATATTTTAAATAATTATATAAATCCCAGTGATGCAATCTTCACAGATATTAAAAATTCACTTAAACTTACATTTAAACTTACATTATACATTACTAAGTTGATTATAGAAATGATTGTATTTTGCTCTTCTCTCACCATAAAAACCACTACATTAAAAAAAGGCAGAATGAGATCCTTTGATAAGGTATTGTCTTTTTCCTAACAGTTTTATTTCTCAAATGAACTTCATTTTCTGGCCACCTGATATTTATTTATTTATTTAGATATTTATTGTTAAGAGTGTTACAGATGCCCTCCTCCCCCCCCCCTTGACCCCCACCCTGTTCCCACCCCACCCCAGGCCTTCACCACCCTACTCTCTGTGTCCCTTACCCACCCCCCACCCCCTTCCTTTTGAGATCCCTCAGTCTGTTCCATGTTTCTCTGCCTCTGATTCTATTTCATTCACCTGTTTATTTAGTTCATTAGATTTCTTGTTCATTTATTTTGATTTTTAAGATTCAATTATTGATTGATATGTATGTGTTGCTATTTTATTGTTCATATTTTTTTTATCTTTTTTTCCCCCTTCTTCTTCCTCTTCATAAAGAATACCCTTCAACATTTCATGTAATACTGGTTTGGTGGTGATGAACTCCTTTTTGTCTGTGAAGCTCTTTATTTGGACCCTCAATTCTAAATGAGAGCTTTTCTTGGTAATCTTGGTCATAGGTCCTTGCTATTCATCGCTTTGAATATTTCTTGCCTGCAAAGTTTCTGTTGAGAAATCAGCTGACAGTCAGTCGTATGGGCATTCCCTTGTAGGTAACTGACTGCTTTTCTCTTGCTGCTTTTAAGATTATCATTTTATCTTTAACCCTTGGCATTCTACTTATGATGTGTCTTGGTGTGGGCCTCTTTGGGTTCCTCTTGTTTATACTCTCTGTGCTTCCTGGACTTATAAGTTTATTTCTTTCACCCAGTAGGGGAAGTTTTCTGTCATTATTTCTTCAAATAGGTTTTCAATATCTTGCTGTCTCTCTTCTATTGGCATCCCCATAATGCAAATGTTGGTACCCTTAAAGTTGTCCCAGAGGCTCCTTACACTATCTTCATATTTTTGGATTATTTTTTTCTTTTCTGATTGGGTGCTTTTTGCTTTTACATATTCCAAAACATTGATTTGATTCTCGGAGTCCTCCAAGGTTGAATCGCTGTAAATAATTCTTTATTTCAGTTAGTGTATACTTAATTTCTGATTGGTCCTTTTTCAAGTCTTTGACATTCTCACTAAGATCCTTGAAAGCCCCACTAAATCTCTTGAAGCTCTCATGAGGTCCTTATAACCATTGCTTTGAACTCTGTACCCAGTAGTTTGCTTGGTTCCATTTTCTTCATTTGTGACATGTTTCTTTGTCTCTGCATTTTGTCTGCTTCCCTGTGTTTGCCTCTATGTGTTAGGTAGAGCTGCTATGTCTCCTGGAATTGGTAGAGTGGCCTGAGTAGTAGGTGTCCTGTAGGACGCAGTGGATCAGCATGCCCGGTCACCTGAGCTAGGTGTGCCCCTGTGTGGGCTGTGTGCACAGCTCTGATTACTGTCTCTGGGAAGAATTGGCCTCCAGGCCAATTGGCTGTGAGGACCAGCTGAGACTCCAGTGGAAGAGCTGCTGTGCAAGAGACACCCCTATGGAGCAGGACTTGCTTCAGTGGGGCTTTGGTGCTCACGAGTCTGCCCCTCCAGTGTGTTGCTCATGGATGTGTAGAGTTGTAATCTGCTATGGTCTGAAGCTGTCCACCGGGTGCACTGGCTCTAGGTCCTCATGGAGGTGCAAAGTCAGCTACTGCCTGAGGCCACTCTGTAAGAGCTATTTGTATTGGGCTTAGAGGTGCCCAGGTGAGGCCCAGCTATGAAGCAAGGCAGGCTGGTGCTAGTGCTGGGTTTTGGGCCTTTTACTGACAGGTTTGGGGCATGCTGTCACCAGCTGCAGACTGTTTGAGATATTTTAGCCTACTGTGAATCCTGAGCAGGGACAGCTGCTGCACACAGGTTGCATGGGGCTGCAAATTGAATGGGGCGGGGCCTCCGGTAATCCCCAGGGTGGAGCAAACAGTGTAAACCAGGTTGATGGGAACTCAGATATGGCTGCCAGTCAGCCCTGAGACAGGGGAAGTTCCAGCACAGGAACAATGACCCCTGTGAGCACAGCACCCCTGTTTGGGGAAAAGCTGCCCCTGAGTTCCTGCCCTGATGCCAGACAGTTCAGTTCCTCCTGGATTCTGCAGGGTTGCTGCCTAGCACTGGAGCTCAGAGGAAGCTAGACTTGGTAAGTTGTGGGGCAACCCTTTAAAAGGAAAAGCTGGGCCTCCAGCAGCCTCTGTGTCACACAGCACCAACCTCTGCTGGTTTTTACAGCTCGTAGTTATGGGGACTTCTTCTCCCAGCTCTGGGACCCTGGGCTGGGGAGGGGGGGTGGGGCTGGTGTGGGCTGGCAGACCATCACAGGCAGATCTCCCTCCTGATTAAAAAAAACTGCACCTATGGGTGTGGGTTCAGCCTCCACCCTTCCTACCAGTCTCCGTGTGCTTTCTTCTTCATTTATCTAGTTGTAGGACTTCCATTCAGCCAGCTTTCAGGTGGTTCTGAATGATGGCTGTTCTGTATTCTAGTTGTAATTTTGATGTGGTTGTGGGAGGTGGCGAGTACAGGCATTTACCTATGCCATCATCTTTAAACTATCCACCTGATTTTTAAATGTTATCCTCATATGGAAAATTTATCATTGACATATACTTTACATTTATTTTAAACTAAAGCTTAATTGTATAAAAAATATATATATTGTTTTGAGCTTGTGTCAGCAAGGTAATAGACTAAATACCACTTGTCCAAAATGCTCTCTGGTTGTATTATCCCACTAAATACATTGAAGTTGAAATCACAACATTTTTTTAACAGGGAAAATAACTATATTTGGTTTTATTTGACAAGGACATGACATTGTGTGTTCAGAGAAAGTTTGTGAATTGTGTATTCTAAAATGAGTATATTTTATAATGAGTACATTTTTCTTTCAAGTATATCTTTGCTGCTTGAATAATGTAACCACTAATATAGAAAATCACAGTTATTTCAGTAAAGAAAAATCAGCTATTGTACAAATTTAGAGAAACACACTCCATTAACCTTTCTGTCTTTGGCAACCAGACTGACTTATTGTGCAATTTCAATTAGCTTGTCAAATAAATGCACTGCCACTACAATTCTTTTCTTTAGATCAGTTTTAGGAAACTGGGTGTGCCAAGAACTGAATAAGCATTATAATTTTCTTCCCTGGGAGACATACTGGGCAATCCATATTGAAGTAATATGTAAAACTGAGTATATTTTTTAACTGAATGCAACACGAATGGTAATAGACATGGCTTCTGTTTGGTGTTCCATTCTCTTTTTCTTTAAATGATGGAGCTCACTCAGCCTACTTATAGTTGGGTGAATTTGGTATTGCCTGACATTGGCTATATATGAAAAAAAATTGACAGGCTTTGATTTATGTAGCTCAATCACATATATTATTATTGGCCATGTGTATATAGTATAGGAAAAAGAAAAAAAGAGGAAAATGTGAAAAATAGAATTATATATATATATGATTTTATTTTTTTTCTTTAATTGAATTTATAGGATGACATTGGCTAATAACATTATATGAGTTTCAGGTGTACAATTCTATAATACATCATCTGCATATTGTAATTTGATTTTACCACCTGAAGTCAAGTCTCCTATCACCATTTACCCCCTCTTTACCCACTTTGACCTCCCCCACCTCCCTTTCTCTCTGACAATCACCATACTGTTGTCTGTGTCTGTGAGTTTTTTTTTCTTTCTTAGCTTAATCCCTTCACCTTTCCACCTAGACCCCCAACTTCCCTCCCCTCTGACAGCTGTCAGACTGTTCTCTGTATTTATGAGTCTGTTTCTACTTTGTTAGTTTATTTTGTTTATTCCACATATAAGTGAAATCATATGATAGTTCTTTTTCTCTTACTGACTCATTTCACTGAGCATAATGCTGTCCAGGTCTATTCATGCTGTAGCAAAAGGTAAGATTTCCTTCTTTTTATGGGCAAGTAGTATTCCATTGTGTAAATGCATTTTATAAACTATGATGTTTTTGAGAACCTTAGTTTGGAAAGAAGTTAGTTTGATAATTTTGTCTTTTTAAATGTCTCTAACTGAATTTACAGAATCATCCTGATCTTAATGGTCAAACTAGTTACTACTAAACTTATGTCCAACCCTACTTTCTTTTTTCCAAAACAAAGACTCTCCTCTAAAATTGATTCAAGTCTCCAAACCATTTCTCTATGTAGATCCAGAATTTTTGTGTCTATCAATCATATAGGTTTATAATTGTGAGTACGTGAAACAGTTTACTCTAGTATTTTTACTTATTAATTATTGTAGTTTTACCATACAAACAACTGTAAACCTACTTTTGCCTCACTCTTGTATGTTACTACCAAAAGACATATTTTATCTCTATCTCTAATTATGTATATAATGAGAGAGAAATTATTTCATTTTTATAATAACACTGGAGGCCCAGTGCACAAAATTCATGCACAGGTAGGGTCCCTCGCGGCTGCTGGCTAGGGCCTCCCTTCCCCTGGCTGCCCACCCCCTGGTTGTCAGCTCACATTTAACTCCTGGTCAATCGAACTCCCACCCATGGGGAAAATTTGCATATTAGCCTTTTATTATATAGGATATTACATTAATACTTCCCTAAAAACTTGTACTATTAAGAACTTCTGAAAAATTGAATCCATCTGTGATTTAAGGAGTATGTACACTTTGTTACAGTGGGTAACTGCGACAGATGTTGGTAGATAAAAAGAAGATTCTAAATGATTCTCTTTTTACAAGACATTTATAAAAGAGAAGCAAAATTAAATGTCAAAATGATAGAACTATTCTCAGTTCAGAGATATAAACCTCCCCAAACTCATTAAACTGGAAACAACAGCCAGAACAGGTGTTTATGTAAGTGGGAACTTAAAACTTTTATGTGGGGAAATATATATTCTTACTAAAATAAGATCTATTTAGATATGCCAATTTTCCTTTTCATATTTAAAATATTTTACTGGGATATTTTGACAGAGGCTACTTTATGATTTCCATCAGTAGGTGGATTAAATGAGTACAATTTCTATATCACACAATGTAAAACTAAAGAAAAGAGGTAACTATGCATATAGCAAACCTAAAAAAGAAACTGTCAAAAATAAATTAATTATAATTTAAATAATAACACAGCTTTCTTCAAAAGAGCAAAAGATACTTTTAATTGACATTTGGAAACCAGCTTAGAGAAAATTATATAAACCCATATATGAAAATACTATTTCCCTTAGAACAGAGCAAGGTATCCTTTTATGAAATATACTTATCATTAGGGAAGCTAAAAACAAAAAAGTAATATTCAGGGACTTTCTTCAGCTTCAAGAATTAGGCAAGTTAATAAAAATTACTTGAGTTTGAAGTTGTCTTCTGGCAAGAACAATACTTTAGCTCACTTTTACACTGACTCACTGTGTGGCAGAAAAGTCTAGTGACCCAAGTATCACAGTTCTCTCAAGTGTCAGTAAAATTAAGATCTTTTTAAAGAAAATACCGTAGGTTCTAGGGACTTCTTTGAAGGCAAATACTTACTCAGCATCAGTTGTCTTCATGATCATGTATCATTTGTCTAGTGATGAGCATAAATAACCTTGAGACAAAGAAAGTTAACTGTCTCATTGGATTCTATGGGGCACTCAGTAGGAGGAGCAAAGAGGTGCCCTGACACGTCACCAGTCTATAAGGTGTATTCATTCACACTTACATAATTTGTTTCTCAAAGACCCTATAAAATAAACACAAACACATTAAGTGACTTGCTGAATTTCTAGACCCACTAAAATATGGGGCTTTATATGTTGTTATGATAATTTCATGTTTTTCAGATTATATCTCACTGTCTCTAATTCTTTTGACCCCCAAACACATTTACTGTCAGGGCTACATTATACCCTACCAGTAAGATGGAGTCAGGCCAATGGTTTTGAAAATCAAGCGATAGGCAACAGATAACTTTTTTATCCTAAAACATAACTTCCAAGAATCTCTCTCTCACTTCCCTGACATAATGACAATCAATGAAGCATGTTGCTTCATAATCTAGCAAGACTTTTAACGTATTTTTGTGATCTAGTACTTATAGATGATGAAAAATTACCTAGCATAACCTTTCTAATTGTGCTGGGATAAGCACCATACTCGAGGTAGAAAATAAATTCAAAATGCAATCATTGCGGTTCAATATCTGTAGCAACCCTGTAAAGCAAAGGCTTTAAGTAAATAAATCAATAGCAGCATTTAAAATAAAGAGTGTTAGGAGGAAATGAACTTTCTGATTCACCTCATTATAGTAAAAACACTGCTTCTCTGCACCCACATTCCTGGGAGTGTAGATGCAGAGTCAATCTGACTTTAAAATGTTATAGCACCAAAATAACCAGATCATGATGAATGATATGGACAGAAAGTATAAAAGTGTGAAACATTCAACCTGTTGGATATTAACAAAATAGTACACATTTTTAAGAGGTTAGGAGAGAAAATACTTTTATTTAAGGCAAATGACAGAAAAATATTATCTAAAATGGCTTTTCTACTAAGATTAAATAAGCAAAGGTAATACCTGTGTTGAAAATTTATGAAATTAAGGGAAGGATACTATGCACAAATAAAAATTAGAAATGTTGCAATCCCAAATAGACCCCCAAAAGATTTATTGCACACACAAAAAACGAAAGAAAGAAAAAAGACACCTTAGTTCCTAAAACATGAGCAGAAAATTAATATATATATATTTGAACCATATATTCTGTAACCCATATGGAAAGATAAGGAATCCAAGGACTCAGATCTGGAGACTTCCAATGTAAAGAGATCAAAGCAATTAGATGAAACTAAAAATAAGAGACTAAAAGGAGTTGCTGTTGAAAGGGGTGGGGCGGGGAGTCCTCACGAGATGAAAGAGAAAAACATAGAAAAAGAGAAACCGATGATGTGTGTTAACTTCTGCTGATAGGTTACAAATTAACAGAATGGAGAATTGACCATTAAGTATTAGAAACAGGTGGTCATTGGTGACATTGACATGAACAAAGTTTAGGGGAGGGGTGTGGTCAAAAGCCTAAACAGAGTTGGTTCAGGAGAGAACTGAAGTGAAGCAATTATAAACAGCAAGTAAAGGAAACTTTTTCCAGTAAAGGGATGTAAAGAAATAAATTAGTGATTAAAGGGAGAAATGAAGTCAAGTGAATGTTTTATTGTTTTTTAAAGATGGTGGAAATAATAACATTCTTGCAGCTGGGAAAAAGAACTAGGGAGGGGGAAGTTGATGCTGCAGTTATAGAGAAAAAATTGCTATAACAGTGGGCTTAATGATATGAGATGGTCTGAGATCTAACACATGAATGGAAGAATGTAGATAGCCATGCCAAAGTAACAGAAGAAAAGGTAGAATATATAGGTAGGTGAGTCAATGGACTGATAGGAGCTTACAGTAATGCCCTTCTGTTCCCATTTATTTTCATAATGAAATAAAAAAAATAATAAGGTGGTTTGCTGGGAATGAAGATAGATCAGGAAACATTGAAGGCCTGAGGAGAGAGCAGAAGGTATTAGGTACAAATGTTATGTGATATTTATGTTTACCTCCCTAGAGCTCAAGATTGTATTTGTAGTTGTGGCTTACTGCTATTGTATTCTACAAGATAATTCATGTCAATGAAAATAATAGATTTATAGAACTGTCCTATATAGTCATTTGACAAGAAAATTGATTGTTTGTTTATCATCATAATTTTAGAAAGGATAAATGATCCTTCACTTTCCCACCAGCTTTCTTTTTAATCTGATATTATGCTTGAGGCAAAGCAGTGCATTGATTTCCCCAAGCAAATTGCTTATACAGAACCAGGATGACAACTCTTTTAGCAGTCCTTAGATCAATGATAACTAATAATCAGTGCCTGTGTCTTTTTTGAATTATTTGTTTACAATCCACAGACACAGATCGGGCTATCTTTAGCAAAGTAATTTATGGGGAAGTTATGGGATAGCCATTAGAATCAAAGCCAAGGCTACTGTGAGCAGTTCTTGAACAGGACTGAAACAAGAGAATCCCTGACATTTTTATAAATCAATGGGCACTCTCTCTAGGAAACAAAAACAGAATGGATTAACCTAAAGGAATGAATCAACACACCAATATCTTTGTACACACTGTGAAACCAGTGGAGAACTTGCTCATTCAATCCTTCCAGTTAAGGCCACAGCACTGTAGCACCTCATTAGCTCAGAAGTTGTGAAAATTCTAAAGGATATAATATTGCTTTGACAGTAAAGCTGAAATTGAGTTGCACATTTTTGACTTCATACATATAACATGTTATGATAAAATTTAATGGTGATATATTATAATTAGGATAATCAATGAAATTTAATGATTTAAATGTTTTATTTACCTTGCTGTCTTCTATAATGCTCCTTATTGAATGGTAATGCATTACTCTAAATAGCATACTCATTCTTTCAAAACAACTATTCAAAAATATTACTTTGTTCCTATCTCTTTTCCTACATTCTAGTCACTACATCTCTTTTCTACATTCTACTCACTAGACCAAGTTTATTATATTACTAGAGACCCGGTGCACGCATTTGTGCACAAGTGGGGTCTGGACAGCCCGCTCCAATCAGGGCTGATTGGGCAGGGCTGGCCTGGGGGAGGGGCCGCAGGCAGTTGGCTAGCCCACCCCCAATGGGGAGGGGACGATTTGGGGCGGGGCTGGCTGGGGAAGGGGCCATAGGTGGTTGGCCAGCTGGCCCTGCCCCCTGCTCGAACCCCAGGTTGAGGGGACAATTTGCATACCAGCCTTTTATTATATAGACTTTAGATCTTGATGGACACATCAAAATTCTTAAACACAATGTCAAGAATAGATTCTCTGCCAACAAAATTTCAATATTTGTTTATTTGCAAATATTTATGACATACAGTTGAAAATGCTAAAGTCCATTTGTGTATGTATTCAATGTGTACATTTTTCTCATTTTGGTAGCAATAACAATATTTCCTATTTACTGATATATTCAATGTATTATTCTATTATTTGGGTTTTATATGACAATTTCTTTTGTATCATATTTGTTCCTTTTTTAAACTTGCAGATTTTTAACCCATCTTCAACACTTTATCATTTCATTTATCATTTAATTATATTTAAAAATGTGATTCATACGTATAAAATTATGATCCATTTTCTATGTATACACTTGTTTATAGATATCTCATTTATCTGCCTTTTCATTTACTCTTTAGCTTTCTCCTCTAAAATTATTTTTTTATTCTTTTCCCTTTGCCTTTTTCCTTTCTACCCACTCTAACTTTTCTCTGTTTCTATGCCTCTCACTTATTTTAGTAAAAACAAGCTTTGATATGAGCAAGAGAGAAATATTCCTTATTCATTCCTCATCCATGAGATGAAACATGCCTTCATATGACACTGGATTGTTGCAGCAAAATAATCTGGAGAGAGGAAGAATCACATTTCCTACTGTCACTGTTTATGATGATGGCCTTGCCAAAGTAGTTTACTGGAGCTGGAATCTAAAGCACACGACAGACAGGCAAGGCCATTTTCATTTTCCCATCAGAGACCAGGGCTGGGAGAACTTCAATTTTCAGGTTTGCTTTGGGAATGTATTTCTTTTAAAGTTCTACCCACTTCTCTTTGATTAATGGTTAGGAAGGTAAATTCACTCTTCCATTGAAAAATACGTGCTCTGGGTCAATAATTTAATTTCTCCGACTGGACTTTTTATAGGTAGGAAATGTCCAAGTGCTTACTTGCTGAAAATAAATTGTGTCCCATGCAGCCTGATTTTTTGTTCAATATATGTAGAACTTTACTTTCTACAATTTGTTTTAGTGAAGTGAGGTTGCTGCATTAGGAGAATATATATGGCCTGGCACACATGACTAAAACGTTTGACTCATGACTCACTGGTTAAATGTAGAATTTTGTTTATGTACTAAAATTTATATAAATCTGTGTAAAATACTGTGGCCTATATGTCGTAAACCTGAAATAGTGAAATTAACAGGTCCATTGGAGAACAGAAATTTTGAGACAAAAATAATCCAGATATTTGTCTTAGAGAAAAAATTAATTGGCTAATATACCTCTGCTTAGTCTTGTCTATTAATTCTATTTTTTTTCTGATTAAAAAAAATCTAATAGAATGGATTGAAACAATCACATAGTAACCTTAGGGTAGCAATCACATTATCTGGATGAGGTAAGTACTCATGAAGTTTGACTTTATTCTGCTCCTCTCCTGAACTTTCTTATCCTGATAAAGTTGTCTTCATGTTCCTGGAGCCTGGGAAAACAGGGTTTCAGAGAGTTGAAGGGTAGAATGATATCGCAGGAAGGAGCAAACCCCTCCTCAGCATGTGCCTTGGAAATAACATCTCGGTAAAGAAGATACCTTCTTCAGAAAAGATGGAGAAGAAATTCCTGTACTTCATGTCACTAAGTACATTAGCATTCTTCTTTTAACATCTCAGGGATTCCATATCAGGCTTGTTATAGACTAAGGTTCTATGCTGACATAAAAGCATTAAGATGAACACCATTTTAGGTGACTACAGTGTAACACAATGGAATGAGTGAATGAAAGAATGAGCCTATACAGAATGAAGAAACTATATTCAAGGAGAAATCAATATTATAATGATTCTGTATCTTTGGAGAACCCTAACTATTCCGGTGCTTATCATGACCCAGAACTTATCACTTTATAACACACCATTCCTTTTCTCATTTACATTATCTGTTATTTGTCCTCTCATTAGAATACTCTGTGTTATTACTAGTGATTGTCATATTTTGTTGCTTAATGTGTCCCAAATGCTTAGGATAGTGGCACATGGTTACCACTCAATAAGTATATGTTGAATGGATAATGGGTAAAATCCTATTAATGTTACCTTCAAAATATACCCTGACTCTCCTAATATTTTACTGATTAAAGCATGGCCACCCCACCCCACCTCACCCTAGACTTGGCCACTTCTCACCTGGATGATTATAAGATTTCTCCTCTTGTTCCATGACCACCTAGTTTTTTAAAGACACAAGTCAAATAATGTCCTCCTTTTGTTCAAAATCTGTTATAACTTCCTGTCTCACTCAGAATGAAATACTAAGTCTTTACCATGGCCAAAAGACCTAGTACTTTCTGAATCACAGGAGATTAAAGGATTGGTTCTAATTATTCTGTTGGGTAATAGGATACTGTAGATATCTGCAAGCCTGCTACCTATTTTTTAATCAGAAATATTTTAACAAATAATGCTTTTACCTTTCTCCCACATGTTTAATCATTTTTCTCCTTAGCCCTTAAATACCTAATTGCATAGTTATTGTTAACTTCTTTTAATTGTATGGTTCCCACTCTCAAGTATGCACAGTCTATGAAAACAGGGAATATTCTTTTGCCTGTTCTGTTCACAGTACCCAGAATATTGTCTGGTTCTTACTAGAATTAAAATAATTTGAATAGATATATGAAATACTTAACAATGTCAGTACTTAACAATGTCAATTTGATGTGAGCTTCCATCTATGTTTCTGCCCAGAATGACCAGTGTACATCTGAAAAATATTGACCGATATAAAGTAAAAGACTAATAGGGATCTACAATATTGAAGTTTTCTCCTATGATGGGATTTCTGTGGGTGATGAAACATCAATAGTGTTAACAAGCAACGGGATATCGACAATATTTCTGTATAAAGGCAATTTACCCCATGCCTCTACAGAGAGGATTAGCTCCAGAAATTATCAAAGGACCTCATTATAGTTTATCTTCACCTACATGGTAAGCCTATGAAATGAACAGGATTTAGAAACAGGATTTTAATAGAGGTCCAGCTTATAAAATACTGTTTTCATTACATGCCATAATAAATATTAAAACCAAGAAAAAATTGTTTTTAACATTTAAAAAGTGGCACTGATGTAATAACAAAAAATGACATATGACCATTAAAGGGAAATACGATTACATTGCAATTACTTATGGTATCATACATAGCAAAGTTTTATTATCTTTATTTAATAAATCTCTCTGTTATCTGAGATTCTTATTTTGCTAGTCCGCAAAAATTTAAGAATAAAATATTCCTTTCGATATTTCTCTACACTAAAATATCACTAAATATTAGTATTACAGATTTTTATCTTGGGATTTTGGATATATGAGAACTCCTCTAATAATGAGCATCACATGAGGTGTTTGTTGATTTGTGATGCCAGAAAATGTGAGCCACCTGTTCACTTCTGGTTTAATATTTGATAAAATATTCTTACTATAACAATGCTTTTATTATAAAAATATAACTTGATATATTGTTATATAATAAGACCTTGACCAGACAGATGAAGAAAACATGTTAGGGATGACAGCAACACCACGGCAGGAGTGTGGTCCCTGGACAACCTTGTGAACTGCAACCTTCAGAAGAGTCTTGGACTCTCCATTTTTAGATACGGAGATAACTCAAGTATCATGTTTAAGCCCCTCTTATTTGGGGTTTCTGTATGAATCTACAAAAAAACAAGTCATAATTCATAAAATGATCTTTTCAATTCCAAACTATCTCACTCAGTAATTTGTTTTCTAAAAAGAAGAATGTGTAATTAAAATATTACCTACATTTATTGGGTGTCATTATGTATGATCCCCTTGGTAAATTTAATCATTAATAGTTATTATGTTTACTACCTATCTGATCAATTCATTATTTTGTCAGAAATGATTTGTTGCAAGATTTTTCACTTACCATATTGTAAATGTTCACAAAATCAAATTTAGAAATGCATTCCTGCCATGTTTAGTTTCATCAAATAACAATTAACATTGATCTGTTTGTGAACATTAGTGACCTACAAAATATGGACATCAATAACAAGTATCTCTTAATTGATTAATACATTTCATAAGTAAATCTTCTTGAAAACATTTTTATACAGACGTACTTAGCTATGTCAGCAATATAAGCACCATTTTTAAAAGGCTGTGAGGAAAAGTAACCATTAAAATTTCTGTCCATGAATCTTAAGAACTTCTTTGATTAACTTGTTTAAAGATAAAAGGAGAGATCGTGAATGAATATGTATCTCCTATAAAATCCAGTTATTCAGAGAGAAAATAGTGAAATTAATTGTTAACTTTAGCATTTTAGCTACTTTTTAAAGTAAAGATTTTTTATATGTATATTTCACGCATACATGAGAAATAATATTGGTCATTTGCATACTCTTCACCCATTGTTCTCTATGCCAATTCTATCACCTGGTCAGATTACCTCATTTCAGTGCTGAGTGACTGTAATAGCTATATATCTTGTCTCTTAGTTCAACATTTTCAATCTCCAACTCCTCATATAAAATGCTGCCTCTTTAAAAATCAGACAGATTTTACTAGTAATATGTAAGAATGTACTTTAAATTTTTACATATAACTCTTCTTTGTAAATTATAAAAAGTGTTTCTTAGTAATTGTAATTTTGCAAACTCCAAATTCAAAAACCCCTACTATTAAAATTAAGACACTTGCTAGTTGTCTTTATTCTCATTATAGGGTGTTATTACTCACCCTATGACAGAGTGGCCTCAACAGACCATTCTTCTTGCTCTCTAATTATTGCTTGAAATCAAGGATTACCATTAATTATTCCTAATACAAAATTATCCTCTTTACCAATTGTTTTCAGCAATGTGTGACATGTCTGCAGCAATCCCATCCAATAGTTATGGGAGGGTCCAACTTATGTTCTTCACCTTGAAGGTTTTTACATAACCACGTTGCTTAAGTGAAGCTACTGTGAGGATTTAATTGATATTTTTAAAACCACACTAGGTTATTGCATTGAATATTTTTCAAACTAAAAATAATTACATTTATCCTCCATGACATAGAGCTTTAGGGTCATGACTATGCAATTAATTGTATTATTTGAACAGATTCACCCAGATCCATTCCTAACAAAGGCACAACCTTCCACTTAGGTATACTTCCATTTAGTGTTGATAAGATTAGGAGGTCTTTGTTAGGGTCTTAATTATTTCTGAAAGTACTTAGCCTCTCTGTGTGCCTCACTGATTACTAAAGCATACATCTGCCATTAATAGGCATTACAAAATACCCATATTCCAATTTCTCGCAGTGTGAAAATTTTGTTTGCCAGTCAATAGAACCTTGTCTTTGTCATATAAAACAACCTTGAACCTTCAGATGTTCCAAATACTAGTTTATCAAATATCTGATGTAATTTAAAAAAAATCTATGAAAGATGTACTAAAGAACACATGATCCACTAATTTATCTGAATATTCTAAATTGTATATTGGATTAAGTATGATAAGCTGAAAAGAGATATATCAACTATCCTTGGTCGGCAAACTGCGGCTCGCGAACCACATGCAGCTCTTTGGTCCCTTGAGTGTGGCTCTTCCTAAGCCTTTGGAGTACCCTAAGTAAGTTAATAACAATGTACCTACCTATATAGATTAAGTTTAAAAAATTTGGCTCTCAAAAGAAATTTCAATCGTTGTACTGTTGATATTTGTATCTGTTGACTAATGAGTTTGCCGACCACTGAACTAGATCAATACCTCAACTAATTTTATTAAATAGTATTTTAATAATTGTTAATCATTTATAAGTGTCAGCATTAATGCACATTAGATGATATATATAGATATTATTTATCATGATCTTAGTAATAATTTCACAATGGACATACATATATATATATAATCACTAGAGGCCCGGTGCAAAAAAATTTGTGCACTTGGGGGGTAGGGGGCGGTCCCTCAGCCTGGCCTGTGCCCTCTCGCAGTCTGGGACTCCTCGGGGGATGACCAACTGCTGGCTTAGGCCTGCTCCCCTGGGGATTGGGCCTAAGAAGGCAATCAGACATCCCTCTGGCAGCCCGGCAGCCCTTGGGGGATGTCCACTTGCCAGCGGGTAGCAGACCTAAGCTGCAGTCAGACATCCTTAGCGCTGCTAGGAGGCAGGAGAGGCTCCCACCATCACCGCTGTACTGGCAGCCATCAGCCTGGCTTGTGGCTGAGCAGAGCTCCCCCATGTGGGAGCACACTGACCACCAGAGGGCAGCTCCTGCATTGAGCATCTGCCCCCTGGTGGTCAGTGTGTGTCATAGTGACCAGTCATTCCCAGTCCTTCTGCTGTTAGGGTCAGTTTGCATATTACCCTTTTACTATATAGGATAGAGACCTGGTGCACGGGTGGGGGCCAGCTGGTTTGCCTTGAAGGGTGTCCCGGATCAGGGTGGGGGTCTCGCTTGGGTGCCTGGCCAGCTTAGGTGAGGGGCTGATGGCTGTTTGCAGCTGGTCACACCCCCTTCAGGGTGGGGGGTCCCCACTGGGGTGCCTGGCCAACCTGGATGAGGGGCTGATGGCTGTTTTCAGGCTGGCCACACCCCCTTTAGGGTTGGGGTCCCCACTGGGGTGCCTGGCCAGTCTGGGTGAGGGGCTGAGGGCCATTTTCAGGCTGACCGGGACTGAAGCTCCCAGCCTCTCCTTTTTTTCTTTTTTTTTTTATTCTGAGATTTATTTACCTTCTATAATTGAAACATTGTTGCCATCACTGGCGCTCCCAGTGCTGAGGCCACCGCCTGCTGAAAACAGGTATCTGAGGTTTGTTTAGCTTCTATAATTGAAACATTGTTGCTTTTGGGCTCAGAGCTGGGCCGCAGCAGGAGGGGAACCTTGGCTTCCTTCATCACTGGAGCAAGCAAGCCTCCTGCTCGCTTCAGCTGTGTGGCTGCTGGCCGCCATTTTTGTTTGCAGTTAATTTGCATATCGCCCTGATTAGCCAATGGGAAGCGTAGCGGAGGTATGGTTAATTACCCTTTTTGTCTTTTATTAGATAGGATGTTGTACACTCTAAATCATTGGTTCTCAACCTTCTGGCCCTTTAAATACAGTTCCTCATGTTGTGACCCAACCATAAAACTATTTTCATTGCTACTTCATAACTGTAATGTTGCTACTGTTATGAATCATAATGTAAATATCTGATATGCAGGATGGTCTTAGGCAACCCCTGTGAAAGGGTCGTTCGACCACCAAAGGGGTTGTGACCCACAGGTTGAGAACCGCTGCTCTAAATGCATACAATTTATTTGTAGATTATTTCTCAAAAATTTTAAAAAGCACTTAAAATTTTTAAAAAATATTGTACTTTAGTGCTAGAAGATATAAACAAAGAACCATTAAAAAACACTAACACTTGTAGATTACATAAATAAGCTAACATGTTCTATTATCATGCAAAATTTACCTACAGTCATGGGATAGTATAATTTGTAGTCATGAATTCTATGGATGTTAAATGAGAAGGAACACTGTCTATGATAATAATAAAAATGACCAATCTTTATGTGTCAGCCCCAATGCTAAGGTAGTTAAAAAATATTTTATTTCTCACAATGATCCCACGAAGTATGTAATATTTTAATTCCATTTTTTACTGATGACTAAATTGATGCATGAAAAGAAAATAAGGCATATTATTTTTGTAAACCTTAAGACATATTCCCATCATTTGTAGGAATACTTTTACTTTTTCCATCAGCTTCTTTTAAAGAGAGATCAATTTTAATTTCAATTTTTCTTAGTTTTAGATATCAGGAAATGTATTGATTTAAAAATATTTTGTTTCTTTTGCTCTTAATGTTTGCTTTGAATCATTTAACTGATCATGTCTCCACTTTTGGTTTGGCTATTGGAACCAAATTTGTAGCGCAGCTCTGGTAGTCGAAGCATGTGGTACACCAATCTTCTTTTAATCCTAGAATATTCCTATTCATTTTTGGAATTCTCTCTGACACACTGCGATTATTATTTTCTACAGTATTTTATAGAATCCAAATTTTCTAATCACTGTAACATCTCTTTCGAATAAGGCAATATCATGTGTCAGGATGGCCGAGTGGTCTAAGGCGCCAGACTCAAATAAGGCAATACCTTGACAAATGGCAAACCAATGAACCAATATGTTCAACCTGGCAGAACTTTTCCCCAATACAGATGAGGTCGGTAATGGCTACCTGAGCCACTGTCTGCTCACACCTGCAAGAATAGTGCCTCTTGGTGACATTCTCCACTGTATTAACTCAGGAAGAGTAAAGCCTGACTCCATACCATAACTAATGGACTATCCCTTTCAGGTTTCTGCTATAGTTGATCAGATGTAAACATTCTCTCTGTTGTGCAAGAAAATCTCAGAAATAAATCAATTGTACTCCTTATCACTGTTGTTCTTGGTCAGTGCTCAGCATGTAAGTTTCTTGGAGCCTAGAAACTTTTTTTGTAGTTTATTCTTTTCTCTGTAGCAATCCTCTAAATCTCCTTTGCCTCATGGAGTTTCTTCTCCATTTCCTCACTCCTCTAACATTGCTGCTATGAACACTGAATGTTCTACTCCAATGTCAATATCTTAAATTGTAGTCTTAACTTTTATCGTCAGAAACTTTTTTCTAACTCTATTTCTTAACGGAGCACAATGCTTCCTTTTCAATCTTCTCAAATAGAGGCTTTTTATTCTTTCATGTTCCATTATAACTCATGTTGAAATATAAGATTACTCTGCACCTTATTCTAAAACTATTCCTCTCCTACGCTCTTGAAAATTTCACTATTGATTGTGCCATCTTGATATAATTCTTTCTGCAGTCATTCATTCTGCAATCATCCACTTTTATGGATATTATCTTCATTTATTTAACATCTTATCTGATCTATAGGATTCCTCTTAATCTACCAGAAAGTCTTCATGTTCTTGATGAAAATTATCATCTCCTGTAAATAACTTTCTTTATTACATTTTTTCATCACCCATCCTATGGTCACATGCTGGATCATTGGGAAACAAAATACCCTTGAAGTTACTGTGGCAGGTATACTAATTCTAACCATAGTCTTTTATCATCATAGACTATATCTTTCTTTATATACAACTATGATTCATGGGCCATTTCTTTTTAGTTATTTTAACTTCCTTGCCCTTCTATCATTTTGTAACTTACCAAGTAATGCCTAATCATGTATAAAACATCTCTATGTAACTTCTCTAAACCTGCCCCATACAACTAAATGCTAATGGATAAAATCAAGTAGGTACCACTATACTATACATGTATAGTCACTAATGACAACTTAATCTCAGATTTTTTAATAATCAAGGAATTTGGTTCTTTTTTCACTACTAAGATATATTTCAAGTCATTTCAGACTATATCTTCTTTCCTTTCCTTCCCTTAAACTAATGCACTTACCTCATATAGGAAAGCAAATAAAACTGATGAGGTAGTAACTCCCCAAACACTCAAATTGATAATTTTAATTCTCCTTTCTTCCATTCCACAACAAGGAGGCACCTGTCCCTCTGATTAAAGCACAATATTTCCATCTCACTATAGTTCACCCTATTAATCTTTTAGGAAAAGATTTTATGTTCTACTTTCCTAGAACATAAAATCCTTTATTTTTACCGCACTCAAAAACAAATTGCTAAAAATAACCTTCAGATCATCAAATGAAATAAGAAAGCGGAATATAAAATGATGTAACCTCCAGTGTAACCTTTAATTCAAAATCTAAAAAAAGTAGAAATTTTATGTATCTTAATTCCTAATTCATGGATCTCAAAATATACCTCATATGCTCTTTTATAATTATGGAATTTTACATTAAAACATTAGGTTATTTTTGAACAGTTATTTTAGAGATAAAAATGTTTTTTAAATTTCATAATTCTATAGTGATGGAGCTATGATTATAAGCCATGTGTGTGTTCTGGGGGTTCTTATTTTTTTTCATTGCTAATTTAAAACTATATTACTTAACTTTGTCCTTCATCATTTGTTTAGCCTTTTGTAGTGGTGAAGAACATGGTCTTTGAAATCAGACAGCCCTAAGATTAAAACCTAGCTCATCATCTTATAAGAGTTAGAGACACTGAGACACAATACAATTAGCTTAGCATACCTAAGCTTTACCATGTTAATATGTATATTGCAGTAAAACAGTGGCTAACTGCTAATGTTGTTGTACTAAAAGTAATAACGCATATAAAATAATTGCTTATTACACACCCATAAGCAATACAAAGTAAATCACAGCTATTCTTGTAATAATTACCACAAAATATTCAATCTTATTTAATCAAGTATTAACTAATAATCTGTTATCCAGAAGCTCAGTATTATTATTTTATATCACATACTCACCCAATTTTCAATCATTTTGTAGTTATTCATTAAATTTAGTGACAATCTGGTACACACCAATCACTTTGCAAATTGATGTGAATTCAAAGATGAAAAATAAAATTTATAAAATGTGAGGTCTGAAAGGGCGGAAATTTATATTTTACCCCTGTATCAGCATTTTCTCTAGCATTTATATTTTCTTTATGGATCATACTTCCTTCTGTCTTCTAGGGATGCCAAAAATACTTACTTTATTTTAAAGAAAATCTACTCTATGCAACTCTCTTTGCATTACTAGCCCATACATATGATTTCATTACCTGAATTTTTTAATTCATTAGTAGACAAATACTATATGAGTTATTAATTTTGCACAGCATATTACCACAAACTTAGTGCCTTAAATCAGCACATGTTTGTTATTTCAGTCTCTGCAGTATGAAATCCAAGAATGAATTAGCTTAGTACTTTGCTTCAGGATCTGATAAGTCTGCAATCAAGGTAGCAGCCAGACCTGGGAGTCTGTCAAAGTTTACACTGGAGAAGGATCAGCTTCCATCTTCATGTGGTTCTTGGTAGAATTCAGTCCCTTGCAATCTTCTGGAGTAGGAGACTCTTTTTTTTTCTATTATTCAGAAGTCCCCCTCACCTCTTAGCTGGCTGTTGACAGAGGCAACCCTTGATTCCTTACCACATGGACTTCTGCACCATGGCTATTTGCTTGCTCAAAGAAGGCAAAACCACATGGAAATAAAGCCAGCCCACTAGCAAGATAGAAGTCACAATGTTATGTAATGTAATAACGGAAATAAAATGGCAACACCTTTGTCATGTACTATTAGATAGAATAAGTCACAGATCCTTTCAGTATTCAAAGGGAGGAAATTCCACAAGTTAAATGAAGAAATGATAGGAAAATGCTCTTTAGACTTTTGATAGGGTTGCAATAATGTACTTATTTTCTAAAATTAATGAATAATAAGCCAGGCTCGTTTAGTGCTCATTGAGAGCTGTTTGTGAATACATTTACCAAAATACATTTACTACTTAAAATGAATATATTACATGTAATTTACCCATAAATCAGCACATTTTATGTGACATATAAGCCTTCGTGTTGGGGGGCGGGGGGAGGAGGAGGGCAGTGTTTTGTTGTTGTTGTTGTTTTGCTATTAAGTTAGTTATTTTACTTATTCCAGATTCGGGGCATCTGCTATGAGTTCTATCAATTGCAGTAAAATTCTCAGCTGAGTGATCTAAGTAATTGTATGAAAGCATAAGTAAGAAGATAATAGAATAGGAGAAACAGAGAGCAACCCCTCTTAATATTATTTGTGGAAGCTCTGGACAGACCGCTGTTTGACCTTCTTAAATGACCAGCTCACTGTCAACACCCACAACCGATGTACATACATGATCACTTGGCTGTCACTGCCTGTCACCATCTGTTATGATGGCAGCACGCCTGCTCTCAAAATGGTGTTCCAGTTTAGACCGCAGGTGCCAGCCATGTAGACTGGCGGCCCCCGATTCTGAAAAGGCTCCCTCTTGTGCTGCAGACAGTGATGCCACATTAGCATCCACAAGGCTTCTTACCGTCACACCACCTGTTCATTCTTTTTAGGCCAAAAATAGCCATGACACGGGCCAATAGTGAACAGCTGATGAAACAACACAGGGCACCAATGGAATATTACAATGCTGTCCTGTTTTTGAAAGGGACAGTTTGGATTCAAAAAGCACAAATAGGTGGGAGTGGAAAATTGTAGATCATTTTAAGAATAATGGTTTCAAGGGTATACGGTATTCATCACAACATTACCTTTATTGTTATTCCTGCTGATGAGGAATAACTGGCTGCCCATCTCTGCATAACATCACCAGCCTTATGGAAATTCTCTCGCTTTGTGCAATGTCCTGCATTGTGTGTGTGTGTGTGTGTGTGTGTGTGTGTGTGTGTGTGTGTGTGTACCTGCACATACATCTTTGTTGCAGAATTCCAAAGGGACTAGTAACACAGTGGACTAAGACAGGAGCTACTAGGTTGGTATTGAATGCTTCTTTTATCATTTGGCTTTGGAAAGGAGAGTACATATCTAAAGTTAACCCCTACATTCTTTTTAATTTCTTCCTCTTCACATACTATATTCAAGGCCAAAATAATATTGGGCTGCTATTAACATCTGAATCATAGAAGGCCCAGGTTTTAGCGTAGCTGAAGAGAAACAAACAAGCTAAAAACTACTCTCTGAAGCTATTTTATACCTGAGATTCTCAACAAAAATTGCTAAATGAACTTTGTCCTCAGCTAATGACCTTTTCTCATGTCTCAAAGAGTAAATACATTCATCGAGCAATAACCACTGCTTATCTCACAAGCAAATCTAAAATGTTGCCTTAATGCTTCACTACATCCTTCCTCCTCTTATACAAGATCAAAACCTCCATTTGTGATCTTTCTTAATTTTTTGGAAATGACTTTCATTAGTTATTCCCTCCTGCTCATGCACACTCAACCCTCCTATATTTAGGATCAGTTGGTCTATCAGCATTTAGACATGTGATAGTATCTCTCCTAAAGGCAATTAATACTGTCTTGACCCTAAAGCCAGCTTTTTCCACAAGTTTATCCCCCTAGCATTTAAATGGCCTAACAGAGTCCTATCATCTGTGATATGTCTACTTTGTTATCTTGTTTCTGTCAGCCTACTCCAATCATGATTTGGCACACATCGTTTGAACAAAACTGTTCCTATTACCATTTTCTAGAACTTCAAGTTTCTAAGTATAATATGTATTTTACTCTCTTCATCTCACTTAACCTCCCATGGCATTCCACAGAGTTAATTACTGATATTTGTAAAGAATATGCTTTTCTCCTTTTTCTTCCTGTTTACACTATGACCATAGACTATAGGCTTTCCTCCCACACCTCTGCTACCCCCTCTCAGATGCCTTTACTCTGCCTGTCCTCTAACTGGTCAAATTCCTTAGGAATCAGGACAGGGTACTGTTTGCTTCACATGCTAATATCTCATGTTGTTGTTTAAATATATTTTTATTGATTTCAGAGAGGGAAGGAGAGGGAGAGAGGTAGAAACATCAATGATGAGAGAGAATTGGCTGCCTCTTGCACGCCCCACACTGGGCATCAAATCCGCAACCTAGGCATGTGCCCTGACTGGGAATCGAACTGTGACCTCCTGGTTCATAGGTCGATGCTCAACCACTGGGCAATGTTGGCCAGGACTAATAGCTCAAGTTTTAAGCTGTTCCATCATTTCTCAATACAAATTAGAGGTTAATTCCCAAATGTATATCTTATTTTTTTTTTACCTTGAATCTCCTCTAAGTTCCAGATAAGCATATTGATTTGTGATTGTTATTTCCATATTGATGCCCGTTTTTCTGGGAGAAGAGTGGTGCCCTTGACCGTGATTTTAATACTTCCGGAGATGGATGTAGGCTTAAAGAAAAACACTACCTGGGATGTACTTGTGAGAAGTAAGACCTAAGTGAAAAGATATTTTACTTTATATCCACTCTTTTTAAGTGGAGTGCCTTTAGTAAAGAAGCCATTATTTGATCCATTTTAAAAACATATAAACAAAAGGCCATTGTCCTTTTCCCCATTAAAAATATGTGACTTTTTACATGAAAATAGATCAGTGGCTGTTCTTATAGCATCACTAAAGAAAAGTTTCATGTTACTAAGAGTAGCTCCAAATACAATTCAAATTGGTAGAATTAAAATGTTTCTAAGTAATACTTGAAATCTCAGCCTCTATTGAAATGTCTGTTCAGTGTATAAATAATTTTTGAAAAGGGAGACATATGTAATACATTAAGCAATAAAAAGAAAATTTCTCGCAAATAAAACAAAAATAAAAAATATATACATTAGAGAAGAATTACATTTATTTTTTGAATAATCAGCATAGTACAGGGAGAAATTATTAAACGTTTATTCCATTGTGTTTTTCATTATTTGTGGTGTATCCCGAGTAATGAAGATAAGAAATCCCTGATCAAGGAATTAGAAAAATTAACTATTAACATTGATTTTGATTCCAACCAGTCATAGAATTACAGCGAATCCACTTACTGGTAAACATTGAATGTCTTTGCTTCCCCATCTGTAAAATGAAACTGATGGTTACTGACACAATTGGCAAGTAAAATGCCTTATTACACGAAAATCACACACAGATTCAATAAGCTAAAGAAATACTAATGCAAAACTAGACAAAACTAATCTAAACCAGTGATTTTCAACTGATGTGACACAAAAAAATTTAAAACATGCAATACCTATTTACTCAGGCCACTGACTTATTTTCCCTTAGATTGTCAGATTAAAAAAAAAAACCATACAGCCAATATAACAATAGGCGTCCGGTAGGCATAAATCAAAATTATACCTATTTATTTTGTCAGATCAGCAAAAATTATATTTTTCAGTGTGCTGCAGAATTTTAGTAATTAGTTTATGTGTGCCATGAGATGAAAAATGTTGAAAATTGCTGATCTAGACTGGCAGAAAACAAATCAGCGGTTGCCTAGAGCAGGGTTGGGTGAGACGTTGACTGTAAATGGAGCAAGCAATATTTCAAGTCTATTAAATACACTGAAAATTTATAGGAATACTATTTATAAAAGTGAATATATTTGTCAAAACTGAATGAACTAACCAACTAAAATAGATTCATCTTATTACATATGTATTACACTCCAATAAAGTTGATTCTAAATGGGTTGTGTCAGTGAATCTATAAGTAGTATGTGAAGTACCCCAAATGATATGATACCAAGAATTTCATAAATGTGACTCTTTCATAGCTAAGACTTGGTGAGTTACTATATTTTTCTAACTTCTCATACTCAAATGTATATATATATACTTCATAGATATGTGAGTGCAACTTTTCAGGCAGTATTATTACAAATGCTATCATTCTCTTACAAATCCAACTGGTGTAATGTTTGATTTTCACATGCCAAACAAGTTTAGCAGGGGTCAAGTGACTTTATTGCCCAGAACAGATTTTTCCCTGTTGGCTTAGCACTTCTATCAAAGTTAATTAATTCTGCTATATTACAGTATTTCTTATAATTCAATGGATGTTTAAAATATTTAGGATAAGGCTACATGGTAGAGAATTATAAAGAAACTATTTGTGTCGAAGTTAATTAACCCCACCCTTTAAGAATACTGTATGTCAAAAGAAGCTCTATGAATCTGAGCTATATAAGATTGCCCTAAGATTTAATTTCTTCAAAGTCTACATGTCTGAGCGCAAAATATAAGTTTTCCTGAACTCAGTGTGCAGGCTGTAGTCAGATAGAATTCAATGTGTTTGACATTGGGGTTCTAGTATAAGTCTTAGATATTATTAGGAAAAAATGAAAAGACATAAGATATGAAATCAAACTTTGGAAGAAAAACATTGAAGAACTGTGAATTTAACAATCCATCTTCAAGAATATAAGACAATATTTATTGAATGTAATAAAATAGTGTTAAAATACAGGAACATTTAATAATGATCAAAATGTGCAGGAAATCATTTGTATTGAAGTTTTTATTTAAATTTTAAAACAGATGCCTCTTCCCTGGGACTCCAGCCAGTTGGCATTGAATGGCATGCTTTGACTAGTGGTTTATGTGTGCTATTTGAGGTTCAAAGTATAAGCTGGATACCCCTCACGTTCTCTTTCAGACCGTCTAGTCTGTAAAGCAGTGATTTTCCTTGTGTGCTACCTTGTGATTACATGTTTGTCAACAATGTGCCTAGGTACAACAGTGATGTTTCCTGTAAAAATACACAGATGTAGATTAACTTGTCATGGTCATACAGCGTGTTGGTGACAGAACCAGGATTAAAACTCCCAGAGTTCCTGACCAGTTATAGCAATCTTGTAACAATCTTGTAAGTCTGTGGCCTAGATTTGTTAGATTCTTTATATTTGAACTCACACTATTAGAAGTAATGTGACCCAGGTCCGTTTTAAACCTGGAAAAAGAAATGTACTTGTTAAATTGAAAAATATATATTAGATATGACATTTTAATTGAGTAAAACCTACTAAAATGTTGAATTATAAACTAATTTTAGATTCTGATTTAAATTTTATAATGTGCCATTATGAGAACTTTATGATTCACCTAAATATAAGAATCTGACATATATTGTTTTAGTCTGTTTGGGCTGCTATAACAGAATATTATAGGCTAATAGCTTATAAATAACAGAAATTTATGTATTTATTTTTAATATATTTTTATTGATTTTGGAGGGTAAAGAAGAGGAAGAGAGAGATAGAAACATCAATGATGAGAGAGAATCATTGATCGGCTGCCTCCCGCACACCCTACACTGGGGACTGAGACCACAACCTGGGCATGTGGCCTGACCGGGAATCAAACCATGACCTCCTGGTTCAATCACTGAGCCACTCCGGCCGTGCCAGAAATTTATTTTTCATAGTTGTTGAGGGTGGGAAGTCTAAGAATGAGGCACCCACAGATTCAGTGTCTGGTAAGACACTGCTTCCTGGTTCATTGACAACTGTCTTTGCTCTGTGTCCGCACATGGCAGGAGAGATGAGAGGGCTCTCAGGTTCCTCCTTTAGAAGGACACTAAGTCCATCCATTAGAACTTTCCCCTCATGGCTCATCACTTCCCAAAACTCCACTTCCAAATATCATCACTTTGAGAATTAGATTTCAATATATGCCTTTGAGTGTGGGGGGACATAAACATTCAGTCGATATGTGAAAGACAATGTTCATTTTAAATAAACAAGGAGTTTATTAAAATAAATATATGGTTTAGATTGAACAAATGTAAAAGGTATAAACAAACAAACATGTATTTGTAAGATGCAGAGAAATATACTTCACACATAGGCAGTATCAGTTTAGCCCAACAGAGAAATGATTTGTATTAGAAATGCAGGCTATACTTCAGAGGCAATAGAGGTTTAAATATGCAGGTGAGATAGTTGGATTTGCCAGCAGTATTAAGGATAAACTAGCAAGGCTATTTTTCAGAGATATAGGGAAAATAGTAAGGACATTATTGCAATTATTCAAGTGAGGAATGCTGAGGAATAATTTGCAACATTTGCAGTAGGGGCAGTAAGGAGCTTGGAATTAAGTGTGACATTTCAAAGACTGAATAAGATATCACTGTGATTTAGGAAATAAGAATGCTGAGGAAAATAAATGACTAGAAAATTATATAAAAATTTTGACTTGAATGCCTCAGAAAATGGTGACATAATGAGCCAAGTTGATGCCACATTAAAAAATGAAATGACATATTTATTTAGAGAATAAGGTAATATATTCAGTATTTAACAATTTGAATTATAGTTTAGCAGCATATTTATGTTAATTTTTGGCAGCCATTTGAGATATGAATTTATAGGTTCAGAATAAATGCTGGAACTAAAGTAGGAATCATTCATATATTCTAAACAAATATATAGCAATGGATTACGTAACTAAGATAGTACATTATAAATAAGAAGGAGAAAGAGATAAGAGATAGAGAGAGAGGGAGAGAAAGAAGAGGAGAAGGAAAAAGAGGAGGGGGAGGAAGAAGGAGAAAGATAAGAAGAATGAAGAAGAAGGAAAAATAAGAAGAATGAGGAAGAGGAGGAGGAGGAGGAGGAGGAAGAGGAGGAAAAAGAAGAAGAAAGGAAGGAAAAAAGGAAGAAATTAGAAAAAAAAACTGGGTTTAAATTATATATCCCAAAATATTTAATAAAGAAAGTTATTATTGACATGTGTGTTTGGATATATGGATAGTAGAAAGATATGATTGAGTAAATTACTAACTTTCTTTCCCAAAAGTGAAAAACATATCATATCTTTGTATATAGCATTCTTAGTCAGTTAAATACTGAATGCATGCTGCCCTCAAAGTGAGGAATAATGAAGATTGGAAGAAATAAATATTCACTATTTCTAGTGCTTTATTTCATGGGAAAAGCCGTCTCAACATAAATATATATTTTATTTATTTATTTATTTATTTATTTATTTATTTATTTATTTATTCCTTTCTTAGGAAGATGAAGTGATCATCTGATTAGTGCATTTCTGACAAGGATTTGGCCTTGTGTAACTTAACATCATTCCCCTAGATTTGGTATCTGCCTAACTACCTGCACCCTAGTCCCCATGATCAAGGATGGTGACTGAGATGTGTCATCAGTGACCAAATAGAAATCTACTTCAGGGGGGAGTACTAACAATAATGTATGGGTACAGAACATTAAGAGATTTATAAGGAACTGATAATGACTTCTGTGAAGTCCTTTGTTAGTGGAAATTTCCTTTGTTGGTGCTATGTGTTTTTTTGTTTTTATTTTATCTTATGTTGAAAGTATTACAGATGTCCCCTTTTGTTTGTTTTTCCCATTGACCCCCTCCACCCTGCACCCACTCCTCCCAGGCCTTCACCACTTTATTGTCTCTGTCCATGGGCTATGCATATATGTTCCCCGGGTAAGGTTAATCACTCTGCACCCACTCCCCCACCCTTGCCTTTCCTTCTGGAATTCACCAGTCTGTTCCATGCTTCTATGTCTCTCTATTTACTTTGTTCATCAGTTTATTTTGTTCATTAGATTCCACATATGAGTAAGATCATGCTTTTAAAAAATAGCTTTGTTGAGATCTAATATACATACCATACAATTAACATACTCAAAGTGTAAATTTTAATGTTTTTGCGTATATTTACAGAGTTAACACAATTGTACTATTAACACAATGTAATTTTAGAACATGTTCATCACCTCCAAAAGAAGATTGCTAATTATACACATTAGCAATAATTACCTATCCCTCCTCAGGCCTGAAAACCACACTATGTGCTCTTTTTACCTTTACCTGTATATTAACTTTGACATGAGACTGAATTTTTATACCTATTTGGATATGTTAATGGTTGCTCCTTAAACAGGCAACTTCTGGTCTTTGGAAGTTTATTACAGCTATTAATTCAATATGAGCTGAGGAAAATAATAGAATGGAAAAAAAGATAATGATTTGATTACAATAAGGTTGAGAACTTCTAGATTTTGCTGGGAGAGTGGAAGAGAAGAGAAGGGGACAGAGGAGAGGGATGAATGGTGTGAGATTTCATCACACTACGCAGAATGGCAGGCAATTGAAAACTTATAAATTGTTTATTTCTGGAATTTTCCATTTAATATTTTTGGACTATGGTTGACTATGGGTAACAGAAATCACAGCAATGATGATGCACCTGTTTATGTTAAGGGACTATATTCTCATGTGAACACTATACAATCTAACCCTAGTTAAAGAATAAATTTAATATAAGTCTAAATATAAGTATAAATATAAGTATAAATATAAATATAAAAATTTCTTTCTGTAACAGCTTGCAGATTCATTTGGTAACTTCCTCAAATTACTTTTGAACTTTTGTAATACCTCTTTCAATTAGGAAACAATTTCCTTTTAAAGTCTTTTAACCATTAGGGCTTTATGCCCAGGGTATCCAAAGCAATTTGGATAAAAGTAGAGAAAATGTTGACTTTATACTTGGTTGAGAAAATGGATACAAATACAATATAATATAGTACTGTTATAACTAAGGTGAGGTGGTATATTAAATAAGTTTTGCTTAGTTGTTAAAATAAGACTAAAACTATAGTGGAGCTGCTTGCAAAATTAAAAAATGTCAGAAGCATCATCTCTTAATCAAAATGGGAAAGCCAATATAAAGGAATCACATTGGGTTATTGGGTTTCCTCCTCTTTGTTGTAATGATTCTATTAGAAAAATTGAGAAGTCCTCAGTCCTAATAAATGTTTCTAATTCTTCTCTCTCCTTCTCTCGCTCTCTCCCGGGAACCCTCAGGGGATGTCCACTTGCAAGCGGGGAGCAGGCCTAAGATGCAGTCGGACATCCTTAGTGCTACTAAGGAGGCGGGAGAGGCTCCGACCACCACTGCTGTACTGGCAACTGTCAGCCTGGCTTGTGGCTCAACAGAGCTCCCCCTGTGGGAGCGCACTGACCACCAGGGGGCAGCTCCTGCATTGAGCATTTGTCCCCTGGTGGTCAGTGTGTGTCATAGTGACCAGTCATTCCCAGTCGTTCTGCTGCTAGGGTCAATTTGCATATTACCCTTTTATTATATAGGATAGAGGCCTGGTGCATGGGTGGAGGCCAGCTGATTTGCCCTGAAGAGTGTCACGGATCAGGATGGGGGTCCTGCTGGGGTGCCTGGCCAGCCTGGGTGAGGGGCTGATGGCTGTTTTCAGGCTGGCCAAGCCCCCCTGGCGATGGAAGCTCCCAGCCTCTCCTTTTTTTTTCTTTATTCTGGGATTTATTTACCTTCTATAATTGAAACTTTGTAGCCTTGAGTGGAGCTCAGAGCCGGCCATGGTGGGCGGGAGGGAAGCTTGGCTTCCTCCATCACCAGGGGCAACCCAAGCCTCCTGCTCGCTCCAGCTCCGTGGCCACAACCAGCTGAAAGCAGGTATCTGGGGTTTATTTATCTTCTATAATTGAAACTTTGTTGCCTTGAGTGGAGCTCAGAGCTGGCTGCGGCAGGCGGGAAGCTTGGCTTCCTCCATCATTGGGGCAACCAAGCCTCCTGCTTGCTCCAGCTCCGTGGCTTCCGGCCGCCATCTTGGTTGGGTTAATTTGCATATAGTCGCTCTGATTGGCTGGTGGGTGTGGCTTAAGGCATAACGAAGGTATGGTCAATTTGCATGTTTGTCTTTTATTAGTGTAGATATATGACTGATATTTAACATTCATTTACAGGTATAATGGCATTGTTTTGTTTTGTTTTCTCTCATCCTTCAAACTGCTCCTTTCACCATCTGAACATTCATGATCACAACACCCAGTAGAATAGTAGTGATTTTCAAAAAATAGATGCCATTTTATTGAAAAATGAATCATTGCATTTAGAGTTTTTGTCAAGCCAAGCCTGCCTTAAATGTAGCTATTATGGTACCCAAGACAGAGCCTAGAGATTATTAAATGTATGACTATGAAGAAAGTATGAATATTTCATCACAATAAAAATGTAAATCAAGGAAAAGGGAGCATTTGCCTATTTTATTTTAGATTATTTCACATTTAATGTTTTCATTCAACCAACCATGCTTCTATTACTGAACTATTTTTCTGACATCTCTCAGATATAAACAAAAGCAGTTTAAATATCCACCCATACATTCAATAATTAACATTATCTGCAAATGTTTGTGAATCTTAATACTTTCAAAGACCTGTCATGGAGACTGGGGATTGCCAAGATAAAAAAGACAGATTTTGAGAGATGTCAGGAAGTTTAACAATGAGTTTTAAATTGTTTTGCAATCTAATAAGATTTCTTAACAAATTCAAAACTTTAATTTCCCTTAGACAGTGCTGAGGTATTCCAAAAAATATTCTCTATTTTACTAATACAATATTAATATCCCCAGGTATTTATCTGATATCAATAAAATAGACAGCAGTCTTCAGTTCACAACGTATCTTTTTTGTTAATTCAATGGTATCAGTGTGATTAGACTGCATATAAAATAATTCCCACTAACAGCTTCAAAAAGTAGGTTTTATTACTTCACATAATAAAAGTAGAGAGAAGCAGCTGTGACATTTATTTTAAGGCCCCATAATATTAAGGCAAATAATTTTGTAAGTCTTTCTTTTCCTCCTCATGCTTCTTGTCTTATAATAGCATACATATGGCTCCTGAATGTCCAAGCAGTATGTTCAAGTCCCAGAAGTGAAGGATTTTATTCTGATGAGGTTTTATGTTTTTTTGATTCAGTTACAGATGTTCCTACTGCAAAAAAAAAAACAACTTAATTGACATTCTTAAATTGCAAGGGAGCCTAAGAAATAAGTTTCATTACTCAGGCCAGGGATAGGAAAGTGACTGGGAGTGGCCATTACCATAAAGCAATAAAAAAACTCAGCCATATGAGGTATTCGTGTATGACAGACATCTCCTGCTTAATGTCAATAAATATTTGTAAAAATCGAACATATTGTGAGAAAGCTACCTCATAATTTTTACAAATGAAAATTGTAAAGCATTTACCAGTTATTCATTTCCCTTTCCTTTGGATGGATGGATAGATTGATAGATAAGCATTACCATGTACTGGTACTATGTATTATGTACTATTTTTAGTACACATTATGTTTAGTCTCATGTTAGGATATATAGTGCTAAAAACATTGCTTCCTCAAAGTTGAATAATATTCAATAACATAACCTCCCCTAGAACCAATGATACCCTTGGTATAAAGTTACCCTGTGTTCTAAAATGACTACACATGATTCTAATGTTTTCCCAATTACATTTAGAATATAGCTAGAAATGTTTTTATACATTATCTTGATAAAAATTTATAGTGTTATGTGTGAGTTTTTTCTAACATGCACATTTATACACTGGTGTATGTATAGGCATACACAAAGTATTGGAACTTTTTTAAGATGTCTTTTCAGTATGTCTTAAATTGTACATATATTAAATGAAGATAAGCAAAAAAAAAGCTTCAGAAATCCCCAAATTGATCAAAGTATTCACTTGATGAATAAGCTTTAACTCCTAACACTTTTCATATATGGTCCAATCCAAAAAGAATTGGCCCCTGGGTGTTTTACTAGAACCTTTATGTTTAGTCTTTAGAAGTCCTTGCTTAAAGGACACGTCAAATGCATATGTCTTCTCAAGGATGCTTACCCTGCTGATAGTATCTAGAAGTTCATTTTAGTTCAAGCTGTTGTTACAATAAAAGCCTAAGGAGGAAGGTGAATGGGGCTATTTGGTTTCTCAAGCCAAGCAGTCCCTTAGCCCTCTCTTTCACAGAAATGTGTGTCAGAGCAATCATTCATCCATCGCACAGGGTCTGCCAGTGAGCCCCAGCACAGAAACACTTCATGTCTTCTCTATAATGTATATCTATAATCATATCTACATCTATATATCTATATTTAAGTAGTGATAAAGTGGTACATATTCTTTAACAGGATGGAATCTCAATTATCATTTACTGCAGTGATACTTAAAACATTTAACATTAGAGTAAACAAAGTGTTTATTTTTGCTATGCTGAAAACTCTTAGAGAAAATAAAGCATGAAAATTATTAATGGATTCCTTCTCATACAGTAATTCTTAATTTATTTTTTAAACTATACATCAAAGTTAGCCTCTATTTCTGGGCATAATTAACATTACTCTGATTTCTAGACAAACAGTTTGACAAATTTTACCTTAATTGACATTGACAGTGGAGTTTTATTGGAAAGTACTGGCAAGCTCATCTCCAAACAACCTTCAGTATAAAGGAGAGTTTCTGGAAATATGAAGATTTATTATAGTCTTTAGCATTTACTCAAAGAGATATACTGAACAATGAAACAAAAAGAAATACGACCATCCATCACCTGCTCACAAAAGGACCTAAATTCTTATGTCCATTAATACTGCTATGTTCTGTCACCGGCCAATGAGAGGACATCACTGAAAAATCCTTGCAAGAGTGTTAAGTTATAAATATGTCCATAACAAAGGCATTTCCTGGATTCTGGTTGGACTTAGTCCAATGCCACTTTACTTTCTATTGAAGAAATTAAACTTAAATGTTCATGATTACTGCTAGCTAGTCTTTTAACTATATATTTCCCTGTGAGGTAAACATACATTTTTCATGCACTGCTGGCATGGCTGGCTCAGTGGTTGAGCATCTACTTATGAACCAGGAAGTCACAGTTCGATTCCCTGTCAGAGCACATGCCAGGGGTGCTGGCTCAATCCCCAGAAGGGGGCATGCAGGAGGAAGCCGATCAATGATTCTCTCTCATCATTGATGGTTTTTTTCTCCTCTCCTTTCCTCTCTGAAATCAATAAAAAATATTTTTTAAAAATAAATGAATTTTGTATATTTGATACTTATAAGTAAACTTTGTAATTTTACACTTAAAGAAGTGAAGCTTCTTTGAACCGTAATTTTCTAGATTCTGAAAGAATAATCATATTAGAGTCTTCCTGTGTCATATTGAAGGGATGAGAGGCTAAGACAAGTGGCAACTGGTACGGTGACAAGCAGGTTTCCCACCTGGTGTATGTATCCACATGGTACTTCTTATCATTTATTGTAATTGTTTGCATGGCCAAATGCTGCTTTGTACAATCAGACTTGTCCTTTTCGTGTTATAGAAGTCACAGAAAGTGGTTAGAGTGTCGCTTGCAGGTTCCATTCTGGTCAAAGGCACGTAACTTGGTTGCAGGCTAGATCTCCAGCCCCATTGCAGGAGACAACCAGTCAATGTGTCTCTCACATTGATGTTTCTCTCTGTCTCTCAACCCTCCATGCCATTCTCTCTAAAGAAGTCAGTAAAAAAATAACCTATGGTGAGGATTAACAAATAAGAAAATAACAATAATATATGAAAAATGAAACCATAGCCATTATTGTAACTTCCATATGAATAATGATAGGGAGAAATGCTGCTGATATTTTTAAATGTTTGCTCAATAGCCATGTATGATTAGAGACAAGTGAAACTGGTTTAGCAATCATCTTAGGATAAGGCAGCTGCACTTGTCTGATTTTTCCTAAATTATTTGGCTTGTTTTTCTATTTCAGCATTTCAATATGCAGGGTGGGTAAAGTAGGTTTATAGTTGCTCATATGGAAAATAATACCATAATTTATAAGTAATAATACAAGAATAAACTGTGTTTTGTGTACTCACAACTGTAAACTATGTTTGCCGCACTTTGTACTTGTCTCTACTTTCTTAAAAAAGTATTCATTTTAAAATTAATGAAATAAATGAAACTGCAAACTATGTTTCCCAATATTAATAAGCAATCTATACTAATAAAAGGATAATATGCTAATTAGACCAAATAGACTGGGCGTCCTTCCGGACAAAGCCACTGTGGCAGGCGCCGAGACAGAGGCTGTTAGGGGCAATCAGGCAGGCATGCAGAGTGGTTAGGGGCGATCAGGCAGGCAGGCAGAGCAACTAGAGGTGATCAGGCAGGCAGGCAAGTGAGTGGTTAGGAGCCAGCGGTCCCAGATTGCAAGAGGAATGTCTGACTGCCGGTTGTGGGATCAAGCCTAAACCGGCAGTCTGACATCCCCCAAGGGTCCCGGATTGGAGAAGGTGCAGGCCAGGCTGAGGGACCCCTCCGTGCATGAATTTCGTGCACTAGGCCTCTAATCCTATATAATAAAAGGCTAATATGCAAATCGACCAAACAGCTAAATGATCGGTTACTGTGACACTCACTGACCACCAGGAGGCAGATGCTCAAAACAGGAGCTGCCCCCTGGTGGTCAGTGCGCTCCCACAGGGGGAGCACTGCTCAGCCAGAACCTGGGTTTATGGCTGGCGAGAGCAGCTGTGGTGGCAAGAGCCTCTCCTGCCTCTGAGGCCGCTTTAAGGACCCCTCAGGGGATGTCTGACTGTGAGAGGGCACAGGATGGGCTGAGGGACCCCCTTACCCCTGAGTGCATGAATTCTGTGCACTGGGCCTCTAGTAGATTATAATGCATACATTTCCAAAGAAGCATTAAGTAACACTGACTGAAAGTAGCTTAAGTGTGGTAAAACCAGCTCAAATCTATTTGTAAATTTTGTGAGCATCCTTAATGATATACAAAGACAGAAACTTGAGGTTTAATGACTTTTTTTTTTTTTACTCACTGAAATTTTGGGAGCTCCAGGTGAATACATATTCATGTAAAAATGGTCTTAGGAGTACAACCACTTGAACAGAAGGTTTTATCTGGAAAAGTTTATTACATAACAAAGGGTAAAAGGACATGGCATTCAGGCCACAGCCAATGGCATTTGACAAGATATCCTTACTCAGTTTATTAATGTGACAGGAGCAACCATTGCACGGCCAGATGTGATATTTAAAGGCAGGTCATTGCTTCTTGGAAAGAATAGATATTTTGACTCAAGCCATCAGCAAAAGGAGAAAAACAGTGATATTTATGATGGGGAGTCATAATAAATATAACACACTTCTTCTGTAGGAATTTTTATTGTTGACCCACCAAAATTATGAATGTGGAAGAATCAGATATGTGGGACAATGAGATAAAATATTAGGCTAGTCGTATACTTGAACTATTTATTTCTTTTTATTGTTTAAATAAAAATTATTTAATAATTAAAATTAGGAGAAAGACTATAATTTGAACAGCCAGTTAATGTTCAAGCAAAATGTTAATAATAAATTTATACTACATTAATTACATAACTAGATCAATTAAGAGTTAGCAACTTCTTAGTAACAGGAGAAATTTTATGAAAATAGTCTTGTTTTATATCATAAATCAGCCAGGAATTTTATTTTCCTTTTTATAGCTATACAGCATCTGATAGTTCTTATTGGGGTTCAATTAGTCATTAGTCTGCACCTGAATTTGGAAGAGAGGTTTTAGTTCTTTCTTATTTTTGTCTAAGATGTAATAAGTATTCCAATCATAGTTGTCATTACTCAGACAAACATATAATTAAACTTTAACTGGACTCATTTCTCTTCTTATTTCATCTAGGAATTAAAATCCTAAAAGATAAACCTTTGAATAGTTTAGGAGGAAAGTAACAAGTACAGAAGGGGGATCTCCAAATTTTGGGGGGCATTTAAAATTATCAACTAAAATATATTTTTTACTGTCCCTCCCACCCCACATTATAAAGAAAAGAAACTTAAAGTAAATTTACATTTTTCAAAATGTAGTTCTTCAAAAGAAAAGAGAGGGAAGGCAAACTATTAACAGACTAGAGGCCCGGTGCACAACATTCATGCACTGGGTGAAGGGGGTGGTCCCTCAGCCCGGCCTGCACCCTCTCGCAGTTCAGAATCCCTCGAGGGGTCCTTAGTGCTGCCACGGAGGCTGGAGAGGCTCCCACTGCTGCCACTGTGCTCGCCAGCCATGAGCCCGGCTTCTGGCTAAGTGGTGCTCCCTCTGTGGGAGCACACTGACCACCAGGGGCCAATTCCTGTGTTGAGAGTCAGCCCCCTGGTGGTCAGTGTGCGTCATAGCGACCGGTCATTCCACCGTTTGGTCAATTTGCATATTAGGGTTTTATTATATAGGATAGGTATTTACATTTAAATGCACATGTCAAATTACCAGAAAAAATAATTTATTGTAATGTCTTGTGATCGCTTTTCCCCAAATGCTGCCATATTTATAGTATGCAAGATTATATTTAGCATTCTATTTTACACCAAAATGTTTTGCTCTCTAACATTATTATATACTTTAGTCTTATTTCCAAAACTACTTTAATATCTTAAAATAACCATACTGTAAAATAAATTTGCA
Source organism: Myotis lucifugus (assembly GCF_000147115.1). Taxonomy (NCBI): domain Eukaryota; kingdom Metazoa; phylum Chordata; class Mammalia; order Chiroptera; family Vespertilionidae; genus Myotis; species Myotis lucifugus. Next base: position 657,266 of record NW_005871417.1, on the reverse strand, counting down.
TTTTTAAGATCTTCATAATAGTTTTGCATATTTGATTTTCATAAGTTTTGCATATTTCAAAAATATCTAAATAAATGACTTGCATTTTAAAGGTAAAATGTATAATTAAAAGCTATTTTTTTCTTAAATATATAAAGAGTAGCATTTCTATTCCCTGTGATTAATAGTGTTGATATGTATATTTTAAATATAACATTCATGATTATGAAACTGGTGATGATCTATTTATCTATATGCCCATCAGCCTACTAACAAAATTTGGTTGATATATTGATCATATATGTAAATATTTTCATATATTAATATAGATAGATTTTACACAATACATATTAATTTCTTCTAACTTCTTATAATAATGAACATTAATTATATGCATATTAGTTTTTAAAATTCTATATATTGATAACCCAAAGTTCATGCTGATAAAACTCTCTTTCTGTTTATTTGTCCCTTCTCTCTCTTTCTGCATCTCTATATCGACCCACACACAAATACACAGAATTCTAGTAAGATTGCAGATCTAAAACAGATCTAAATGTTTAAAATAAAACAATAAAGCTTTTAGTAAAAACTATAGGAAAACATCATGTCCTCAGAGTAGGCAAGTATTTCTTAACAAAATGTGAAAAATATTAGTCACACAAAGGAAAGCAATACTTAATTAATTTATATTTAAATGAATAACTTGCATACAGTACAAGACATCAATGAGAGAGTAAAAAGATAATGAGCAGATTGAAGAATATATATATCAGAAGATAAACACATTAAAAATAAGTGTGACTATGTCTTTTTCACATCAGGTAATAAATTTGTATTCTGGGCAGAATCATCAAACTTCAAACAGGAAGGCCATTAGAACTGAGTGACAAGCAAAGATTTCAGATGATAAAGCACCAATGGGCTTTTGCACTCTAGAAATCATTGAGACATAATCATAATTCCAGATGAGAAATTGGAAATTTAGAGTTAAAATTGATGTAGAATCCAGTTCAACAAATAATATATCTCAGAAAAATTAACTTGAATGCTCATTTTGACAACACATTTTATTTTGCCCATAACATGAATGCCTATTCACCTAAATTGTCACTACACATTTGTTGATATCATTGTTCTATTTGTCATTTACACCCTGTGTCTGCATTTACACTGCACAGTGAAATAATGTGTCTAGCATTCAAAGAATGCTAGCTATAAGTATTAAATTGTTATATCAAGTGTGTCTGTGAACCGTTCTGAAAACACACACACACATAAACAAAGAAAAACATGAATGTGAATGTCTATGTTTTTCCTAGGACCTTATAGTTGCATAAACTTGGCAACATCTCATTAAAATCAAACCAATAAAACCAATAAACTGGAGTTGCAGACCCATATTTTACTGGCATTGTAGAAAATAGAACCAGGTACTAATGGCATAGCAACTTAATAAGTGCTATGTGACAACGATAATGTAAATCCTTGGCTGCTATTTTATATTTAATTGAAAATATATTGTGTATGATCATCATGATGTTATATTTTGTTCTTGAAGAAACAATTTGGTTTGAGTCTTCTGTTTTGTTTTTTTCTCATGGTTTCCCACTTTTTGTTATTACATTTTTTATAAACTGCTGTTTTGAATCTATTTTCCTTCCTGCCTGAAATCCTAACACCAGCTCACTGACCCACAAACCTTATTAAATTGCAGGAATCTTTAAATCATAAGCCTAACAATTTTGCTGACACTATCTTCTCAGGAGCATAAATTACTCTTAGACACTATAAAGAAACAGCTTTCACTAACAGTGTTTGCTTTTGCATTTTTTTTTCAAATGCAAACTTTAGATGGCTGATAACTGTCACAACAGAACTCCAAGTCATCAGCACAGTTTGAATGAGCAAGAAACATACCCTAGTTCCATTTCTCCTTTGTTGTTAAAGGACTCGTGTTCTGATAAGCAGCTTGTGCTGTTTTAGATCTTTGACACCTGCCAGTAAAAGAAGAAATTGGAGCCATCCTCCACACCTAATATTTAATTTTACTCCAGGCATTTAGAGAACTTTAAAAAGGCTTCTGAGGATTCACATTAAGACAGTTTCACCCAGTGAGGAAAATAGGACTCCTCTGTTTTTTGAACTCTGCAGTAAGGTGAAGGGACAATGACATCTCTAAGGTTGGTGCTAAAATACAGCATCTGCTGATGTTTGAACTTCTGACTTAGCTAAACAGTATTCACCGGATGACAATCCATTTTCTTATTATGGTTTCATATCAGCTCTATAGCACATGCGTGAAGTCTAAGTGTACATATAGTCAGAAGTTTGTTCAAGCAGTGACTAAGTGTTTTACAAATGATTCCTGCCTGCTCTGGTTTTCATTGTTCACTTTGTTGTATAATACATACATTTACAAGTATGTGTGTGTGTATATAATTATATATATATATAT